>NC_046645.1:15160150-15212938 GCF_900324485.2 Mastacembelus armatus
TATTCTTTAAAGGAATAGTTCCGCATTTTGGGAATGTGCTTATTTGTTTTTGTGCAAAGATTGAGAAGAGAAGGTACTCTTGTTATGCTTTATTCTCTGGATCTACAGTTATCTCCTGTGTGTCTTATGTCAGGTGTGTACATCTATGAAAAACAGTTTCTGAGCAAAAAGTTTTCTATTATCTGTTCATATATTCCTACAAACAACAAAAATACTTTAGGTAATTTGGCTTACATACACAGTTATAATGCAGCTTGAACATATACTCAAAGACTAAACTAGGTAAGAGTAGAATATCCTGTTTCGCTTTCATCACAAAAATTGTGTAATTAGCCATTAGTGGAAAAGTGTGTATCCAAAGTCGTTAGATCTTGAGACCTGTTGCCTTTTCAAAATCTACCGATCACTTGTCCCATTGCGTCTGGAAAGACCAAGGAACTGGCTCATCTCTTGCAATACTCCCCCCCTCCACCCTCCACCCCCCAAATTCCAGCCTCAGCTTCTGATCTTAAATAGCTCACTGGTATCAGGAAAAAGCCCATTTAGAAGCAAAAAGTAAACACCCACATACACTACAATTTTTGTTATAGTACCCACCCAAAGTATAATAAGCACTTAATAATAACTAACAATTATTTTAATTATTCACATGCATGGAGGTGGAGGACAAACACGTATTGTTGTCCCATGTGTTGGCACCATTCTTGAAAGCAGTGATGTAATGACTTTTATTCCAGAAGAAAAACCTACTGTACCCAATCAGCTCACCAGATATTTGGCAACAAGCTGGAGAACATATTCTTCTGGTGTTGGAGGATGAAATTACAGTGACCATTTGGACATCCTTACACTTTAAATAAGGACTAATGTAACATAATTTGCTGAGGCGTAAATATAAACATTTCTATCTTGATGGGGTTTTTTTGTTAGTTTCTTTTTTCAAAGCCAGTTGTCTAAATGTATGTTGAGCAATAGGGGAAAAAATAGAACATAATTCAAACTTTTACACATGACCCAGTTAACACTTGCACATTAATCCTCACGCCACAAGAAAAAGGTGTGACTACACTAGCTACACATGACCACTGAAAAATTCATAGCATACCTACAGTATATCTCTTACACGACAATGTAATGATGGAACATTTCATTACACTGGGCAATAATTAGACAATTAATTTAATTACTGAAGTCAAAATGTTTTCTTTGATCTGTTATGTAGAAACCTGATGGAACTTGTTTGGCCAGATGGCTCCATGTCACCATTGTAATGAGTCAGTACAACATTTGACTTTTCTCCATGTCCCTGAGGTGGCAGATTATAACATTGGTTTCCCTGTATTCAATGAAGACATTTATTTTAAAAGCCTTTAAAATGCAGCTTCTAGTTTAATGTGTATGGGTACTCAAAAAAAAAGTGTCAAAAAGGCTGAACACACCAGATCCTGGTAATCAGCAGTGGGCATGACAGGGATAGTTGGAAAACAAGCAGGGCAATGACCCTCAAAGACCAAAGGTGGACACCTCTGACTTATAGGTCTAAGATATGCGAGGAATTTTACAGAGTCCTATCTGCAGGCATCCCACCTCTTTGACACTAGGTCTTTATATATAAGTTCTCATCAGTGTACTTTCATAATGCTCTTGTAATTTAGCTTAATCAATTTTTTGACACGTTGGGACCTGCATGAAAATGAAACAGTTGTCTTGGCTGCCCCCTGTTGTATTTCTGAAGAAAACACAGCAATCATTCCAAACAATGTTTAAAAGCTGTGATGAACGTTTGAATCTCAATCATACAGTGAAATTTCTCTATGAGGTTAATTTGTTTAATTTCCATAAAGATCTGATGAGAAAATATTGTTTAAAGAAGGTAAAAAGGAGGCTGAATGTGGAGAGGAACAGGAGTGCCAGTCAGTGGCTTCACCAGAGAAATAGGAGCAAGCAGAATAAACAGGGTATTCTCCACCGAACCATCCAAAGTATACTCTCAGTGGCAGGGCAGTACAATGAGAAAAGACCTACCAAGGCTAGAGACTGAACAATACTGGAAAAACATATGGAAGAGGGAGGCATCACATAACACCAATGCCCAGTGGCTGGCAGACCTGAGAGCAGACCACAGCAACCTCCCTGAACAGGAACCAGTAACCATACCAAGGCAGAATCCAAGAAAGGGAAGCATGAAGGAACTGGAGTACGACCTGGGTGACATGGACAACTACTGGCTAAAGAAAAGAATAGTGAAAAAGAAAGGAAAGAAGGGAAGAGAAATAGGGAAAAAAATAGGTTAGGTTGAGCTCTATGGCTGGGGGAGGTGTGGGTGGTGGGATTGTGGGGGAGTGTTGAAATAGTGGGTGGTTGTAAGTGTGGTGCGGGTATGTAGGTTTGGTAAGTGTTTTATGGCTGTGGGTGCGGAGGTGATGGTTACATGTATGAGGGTAAAGATGGTGTTGGAGGTGTGGTGAAGGATGCGTGTGGGGGGGGGAGTTTAGTGATTTCAACGGGGGTGGAGGCTGTTGGGGGCTGAGAAGAAAGGATAGGTGGGGGGAAAAAAAAATGAAGTTGTCGGGGTTGGGGGTGCGTGGGCTAAGGGGGGGTAGGGGTTTTGAGAGAGAGATTGGTAAATCAGGGCTTCTGAAGGAGAGGGTGGCTTGCCTACAAACAGTGTGTGATGAAATGGGTGAAACGGGAGGGGAGAGGTAATAGGACGTTGTTTGGCATCGGTGGGGGGTGAGCAAGTGGGGCCTTTACAACTTTAGATATTTTGGAGGGCCGGGGTCCTTGTGGCTTGAGGAGCTAGCGTGGCGTGGTGGGTAGGTGGGTGTCGGACGGGGTGGTGGGGGGCGGGAGGGGGGGGGGGAGGGCGTGGGGTGGTGTGGGATGGGGAGGGGCCGGGGTGAATAGCGAGGGTGGGGGGGCGGGGGGGGCGGTGGGGGAGGTGGGGGGAGGCGGCGCGGGGTTCAGTTGCGGGGAGGCGGGGGGTCGGAGGCGGTTGGGCGTGGGCGTGGAGGTGCTGGGGGGTGGGGGGGGTCGGGAGAGTCCGGGGAGGGGTATGGGGAGGGGGGGTGGGTGAGGGGGGTTGAGGAGGGGGTTGGTGGGGGGAGGGGAGGGGGTGGCGGCGGGGGGGGTGGGGAGGTGGGTGGTGAGGGGGTATGGGGGTGGTGAGGGAGGGAGACGCGTTGGTGTTTATGCAAGGGGGGGGGGGGTGGGGGGGGGAGGGGGGGTGGGTGGGGGGGTCGGGCGGTCGTGGTTGATGCGGGAGGGAGGATGAGGCGAGCGGGGGGAGGGTCGGTAGGGGGGGCGAAGGGATGCTTGCGGGGGCAAGGGAGGGGTGCGTTGTTGGCGTGTGCTGGGTGCTGGGTGGGGGAGTGGGGGGTGTGTGAGGGGCGGGGGGGTGGGTGGGAGGGGAGGGGGGGGAAGGGGGGGAGGGGGGGGGGGGGGGGGGGGGGACAGGGAAGGGGGGGGGGGGGGGGCGGGGGGGGGGGGGGGGTGGGAGGGGGGAGGTGTGGCGGGGGAGGGGCAGGTATGGGAGGGGTGTGGGGGGAGGGGGGGGAGGGGAGGGGAAAGGGGGGGGTGAGGGGGGGTCTGGAGTGTGCGGAACGTGGCGAAGAGTTCGCGGTATGGCGGCTGGGAGGGACGGGGGGGGGGGCTGGGGGTTGGCCTGTGGGGGGGGGGGGGGGGGCCGGGGGGGAGTGGGGGTAGAGGGGTAGATGGGGTTGAGAGTGGGGGGTTGTGCTGGGGAGGGGGGTGTGGGGTATTGGTGGCCGTAGGGTGGGGCCGGTGGGGGAGTTCGGTTCGCGTTGTGGTTGGGGGGTACGGAGAGCGGGGGACGGGAGGTGGTCTTAGTGGGGGGGTCGGTGGGGCATGAAGGCTGATCGGGTGGTGGGGGGGGGGGGAAGCGAAGTGTAAGTGGCTATGGTTGAGGGGGCTGTGGTGCAGTTGGTTCTGTGGGCGTTGTGGGTGGGGGGTGGGGTTTGCTGGTGGTTGTTAGGTGGGAGGGAGGTAGGTGGCGGGGGGTTTCAGTGCGGGGAGGGTGGTGAGGGGGGTCGGCGGAGGGGTGGGCGGGTGGGGGGCGAAGGAGTGCGGGGGTGTGTGCGGGGGGGGGGAGGGTAGGGGGGGTAGGCGCAGTGGGGGTGGGCGGGGGTTGGTGTGGGGGGATGGCAGAGGGTGCGGGCCGGTGGCGTAGTTGGGGGGGGCGGGGGGAGTAGTATGGGGGGTGGGGTGGTGGGTTTTGGTGCGGGGGGGCAGGGGTCGGCGGGAGTTCGGGGCGTGGGGGTCAGGTGGGTTGGGGGATGGTGAAGGCTCGGTATTGGGGGGGTTGGAGGGGGAGAAGCGGACGTGGTGAGTCCAGAATGGGGGTGGGGGGGTGGGGGGGTGGTGGAGGGGGGGGGAGGGAGGGAGGAGGGGGAGGATGGTAGGGGTGGGGTTGGGGTCGGGGGCTGGCGCCGGAGGGGGGCGGGGTAGAGGGGGTTTGGGTGTGGTGGGGTGGGGGGGTCGTTGCGGGAGGGGGAGAAGAGGGCGGTTGGGGAGGGAGGCGTGGATGGCGGTCCGTGGGAGGTTTGGGCGAGTGTGGGGGGGCGGTGCGGTTGTGTCGAAGGGGGGTCTACAGCGGGGCAGGGCGTGCTGGTGGGGAGTGGATGGGGGGAGGTGAGGAGTGGTGGTTGCAGAGTGGGTGATTTGGCTCTCAGGGAGGTGGCGGGGGAGTTGTGGCGGGAGGGTGGGTGGGGAGGGTGGCGGGCGTAGGCGGGGGGGTGGAGGGTGGGAGGTCGTTGGGTTGGGGCGGTAGTGGGGAGCGAGGGAGGGAGGGAGGGGGGGGGGGGAGGATGGGACATGGAGGGGCAAGGGGGGGGGGAGTAGGGAAGGGGGCTGGGGATTGTGTCGGGGTAGGGGGGGAGGGGGGGGGGGGGGGGGGGTGGAGGGAGAGGTGGGAAGGGGGGGGGGGGACGAGACACGTGGAGGGGAGGTGGTGACGGACGGGTGGCGGGCGGGTAGGGTGGGAGGGAAGGGGCGAGGGTGACGAGAAGGGGGAGAGTGGAGGAGGGGTTAGGGTGGGGGTGGGAGTAGGGGGGGGTTGGTGTGTGGGGGGGATTGGTGGATTTGTGGTGAGGGGGGGGGCTGTGGGGGCTGAGGTGGGGAGGAGGAGGGGAGTTTGGCGATGGCTTACATTTGGGGGAGGTTGGGGGATGAGGGTGGCGGGTGGGGGGGTTGGGTGTGGGGGTGTGGCGGGTGTTTTTTGGCAAAGGGGGGGGTGATGGGAGTTGATGGAGTGGGGGGTGCGGTCGGTGAGTGGGGGGGGATGGCATAAGGGTGGCAGGGGAGGGGGGGATGGGGATGAGAGGTGTCGGGGGGATGGGCGGCGGTGGGGAGTGCGGGTGTGAATAGAGGAGAGAAGGGGGTTTGTGGGGGGGGCGTGGACATTCGAGTCCGGGGGTGGGGGGGGGGGGGGATGGGCGTCTGGGGGGGGGGTGGGAAGTAGGGGGTTAGCCGGGGGGGGGGGAGCTATGGAGTGGTGGGGGGCGCTTCTGGTCCGGGCTGGGAGGGGGGCGAGGGGGAGGGGGGGGGGGGGGTGTAGGGGGAATTGGTGTTGGGGGCGGCGGGGGAGTGGTTCGTCCGGCGGGGGTTGGGTGGTGACGACCGTCTGGGGGCGGGGGGGGGGGGTGAGACGGTAAGGGGAGGGGGGGCGGGGTTGAGGGTGTTGTGGTGGGGGAGGGTGTCGAAGGGGGGGTGTTTGTGTGTGGGGGGCTGGGGGGAGTGGGGGGGGTGGGGGGTGTATGCGGTGGGGGGGGTGGGCGCGGGGGGAGAGAGGTGGGTTGAGGGGGAGGCAGAGACGAGTGGATGGGGGGAGGGTGTGTGGATTTGGGCGTGGCGGAGGTTTCGTGGGGTGGGTGTCGGGTGGGGGCGTAGAATGGAGGGGGGGAGGGGGGTGTGTGTGGGGGGGACGGTGTGAGGTGAGGGGTTGGGTGCGGGAAGGAGGAAGGAATGCGTGGGTGGATGGGAAGGGGATCGGGGGTGGCTGGAGGCGAGAGAGCGGGGGCAGGTGGGAGGGGGGGCGGGGTGGTGGGGGGGGGTGGGGGTGCAAGGGGGCCGGGGGGGGGTAGGTAAGGGGGGGTGGGGAGGGGGGGGGGTGCAGGGCGGTGGGGGTGTGGGGGGGGAGGGGGCGGGTTGTGGATGGGGGGGAGAGGTTGTGGGGGTGTTGAATAATGTGGGGAGTTCAGTGGCGGGGGGGGGAGTGGGAGGAAGGGTGTGGCGGGGACTGGGGCCCTGACCGGGGCTCGTAGAAGGACTGTCGGACGGGGGGTGGGGGTTGGAGGGGGGCGGGGGAGGGGAACAGGGGAGATTCTGGGGGCGGTTGCCTAGGGGGTGGGGGGGCCCAGGTTGATGCGGTGGTTTTGGGGGTTGTTGTTGGTGTCGTGGGGTGGCGGGTGGTGCGGGTGGGGTGGGTCAGGGGGCGAGGGGTGGGGAGGGTGGGGGGGTGTGGTGGAGGGTGAGGGGGGGTGGGCGGCGGGCAGGGGGGCGGCATGGGGCGGGTGAGGGAGGGGGAATGTGGGGGGGTGGGGTGGGGCTGGGGGTGGGTGGGGGGAGGGGGGGGGGGTGGGTAGGGGGTGGGGGGGGGTCGGATGGGGGTAAGGCGGGCGCGGAGTAAGGTGTGGGGGGGGGCGAGGCCGGGGGGGGGGAGGGAGGGAGGAGGGTGGGTTTGGGGGTGCGGGGGCGGGGGGTGAGTGGGGGGGGGGGGGGGGAGGGGGTGGAGGAGGGGAGGAGGGGAGGGGGGGGAGGGGTGGTGGGGGAGGGGGGTGGCGCGGCTGAAAAGCGGGAAGAGCGCGGGTGGTACGGGGGGTGAGGTGTGGAGAGGTTTGGAGAAGCGGAGTGGGGGGTGAGGGAGGAGGAGAGTGAGGGAGTGGTAGGGGGGAGGGGGATGGGGGGGGGGGTGGGGGGGGGGGGGTAGTGGGGGGGGGGGGGGGGGGTGGGGGGGGGGGGCTGGGGGGCGCGCTGTGGGGGTGGGGGGTGGGGGGGGGGGGGGGGGGGGGGGGGTAGGAGGGGGGGGGGGGGGGGAGGGGGGAAGGAGTGGAGGAGGGGGGGGGGGGGGGTGCGGTGGTAGGTGAGCGGGAGGGGGGGGGGGAGGGGGAGGGAGGAGGAACTGCTCGGGCGGGTGGGGCGGGAGAAGGAACGGGGGGGGGGGGTGGTGGGGCGAGTGGGGGGGGGGCGACTGAGCGGCGAATGCGGAAGGCGGTGGAAGGGGTGATGGGGCTGGAGAGGTGGGGGTGGGCGGTGGTGGGGGTGTGTGTGGGGAGGGCGGGTTGGGTGGGAGTGGTGGTTGGTAGGTGTGGCTGGTGGTGGTCTAGGGTGGGGTTGGCGGAGGGGGGGGTGGAGTTGGCGATGAGGTGTAAGGGGAAGGTAGGGGCGTGGAATGGTGCGCAGGGTGGAAGGGGTAGAGGGGGGGGTGGGGGGTGCAGGGAAGGAGGGAGTTAGTGGTGTCGGCGGTGGGGTGGGGGGGGGAGATGGGGGGGTACAGGTGGGGGGGGGAGGGGGAGGGGAGGGGGGGGTGAGGGAGGGGGGGAGGGGTCGGGGGGGGGGAAAGTGGGGGGGGGGGGAGGTGGGGGGGGTGGCTGGGGTGAGGGGGGTGTGCGCTTGTGCAGTTGCCGGATGTTTTAGTTTGGAGAGTAGGATTAGCGTCGGGTGGGGAAGGGGGGGAGGGTGAAATCTGGGGGGTGTAGGGCGATGGGAGGCTGGGGGGGGGGGAGTATGATGGGGGGCGGGGAACGGGTGTGTGGGTGCGGGCCGGCGGTGGGTTGTTGGTGACGTGGGTGCGGGTGACGTGGGGGCGGGTGGCGGCGTGGGGTGCGTGGTGGAAATGCGGGTGGGGGTGTGGGTGGGAGTGTGGGATGTGTCGGGGGCCGGGAGAGGCACGCCGGGGAGGGGTGGTGTGGGTGGGGGTGGGGTAGGTGGTGTTGGGGGTAGTGGAAGGTAATGGCGGGGTCACTGGGTTGGTGTAGTGGTGCCGGCGCGGGGCGCGGGGAGGGCGGGGGGTGACGGGGCGGAGTGGGGGCGGGCGGGGGGGGGGGCGTGTGGGGGGGGTTGGTGTGGTAGGGGGGGGGGTGCTGAAGGTGGGTCGTGGGGTTGGGGGGGGGCTGTGTCGGGGCCGGCGGGGGGGGGTTGGCGGAAGAGGGTCGGAGGGGGGAGGGGGGGGGGGGTGATGAGAGTGACGGGGGGGGGGGTGGGGTTGGGATAGTGGAGGGATTGAGTTGCGGGGGGGGGGGCGTCGGAGGTGGGGCGGATTAGGGTCGGTGTTGGGTGGGGTGTTGTTGTGTGAGAGTGAGCGGGATTGGGTTGAGAGGGGGGCGTGGGGGGGGGGTGAAAGTACGGGGGTTGGGGATGGTAGGTGACAGGGGGCCCGGGGGATGTGGGAAGAGATTAGAGAAGGTCGCGGGGGGGTGGAGGTGTCGGGGGGGTTGGGGTGGGTTTGGTGGGGGGAGGCGGTGGGGGGTGGGGGGGGGGGGGGGAGAAGGAGGGGGGCGTGAGGGGAAAGGAGGAGGGGGATAGGGGAGGTGGGGTGGGGGAGGTAGGGGGTGCGGGAGGGGTGGGGGCGGGGGTTGGGGGCGCGATGAGGGGTGCCGGCGGGAATGTGCTGACGGGGGCGGACGCGTGGGGTGGATGGAGCGGGCGGAAGGCAGGTTGGCGTCTTGAGGCGGGGGAGGTGGGCGGGAGGAGAGAGCGGAGGTTGGTGAGGGGGGTGGTTGTCGGTTGGGAGGTGGTCGGGTGAGGGTGGTGAGGGTGGTGGTGTGTGGGGGAGGTGTGGGGGAGGGGGGGGGTGGGTGGGTTGAGTGGGGGGGGAGGGGGGGGGGGGGAGAGTGGGGGGTGGTGAGGGGGTGGGGTGAGGGGAGGGAGGGGGACGCGGGGGGTGGGGGAGAGGAGGAGTGTGGAGGGGGGGTTGGGGGGGGAGGCTGGGGGGGTGGGGAGGGGGGGGGGGGAGCGCAGGGGGTGGGTGTCGCGGGGAGGGCGGTTGGGGGGGTTGGTCCTGTGAGGGGGGGGGGGTGTTTGGGGTGAGGGAGGTGGGCGGGGGGGGGCTGGGGGGCGGGGATGGGGGGGGGGTTGGGGTGGGCGGGAGGGTGGAGGGGTGTGGGGGGTAGGGGGCGTCGGGGGGATTCGTGGGGAGCGATGGGGGACTAGGCGGTGCGGGTTGGGTTGTGAGGGGGTGGGTGGGGGTGGTGGTGGGGCGGATAGTGGTGGTGGAGTGTTGGGGCTGGTGGTGTGTGGTGTGGGTGGATAGGCTGGGGGGGTGGGTGGGGGGTGTTGTGGGGGGGAAGGGGGGGGTGGGCAAATGGGGGAGGCTAGCGTGTTGGGGGTGGGGGGCGGTGGCGGGGGGTGGGGTGTGGATGAGTCGGGGGGGGGGCAATGGGGATGGTGCCGGACGGGGGGCCTGCAGAGGGGGGGAAGGAGGGGGTGGTGGTGGGTCGCTGGTGGGGTTGGGGGGTGGGCTGGGTGAGGGGCGTGGGGTGTGGGGGTTGGACGTTGGGGTTGGGGGGGGGCAGGCTCACGGTCCGAGGTGGCGCGGTCGGGTGACGCGGGGTGGGAGAGGGTTGTGGGGTTGGTAGATGAGGTTTTGATTTGGGGTCGGGGGGGGTGGGGGGTGGGGGAGTGGCGGGGGGGTAAGGGGGTGAATTGTGCTTGGGTCGGGGGGGGAGGATAGGGGGGGGGGTCAGAGCGAAGAAGGAGGGGGGTAAAGTGGGGGAGGATTGGTGAACGGGGGGGCGGGGGGTGGCCGTGGGGTGTAGTGGCTTGGTGGTGGGAAGTGTGTGGTGAGGTGAGAGGGGGGGGGAGAACTATGGTGTGGGTGGTGGGGGGGGGGGGGGGGGTGGGGGTGGGGGGTGGGGGGGTGGGGGGGGGGGGGGGTGGTGGGGGGGATGGGGGGGGGGGGGTGGTGGGGGGTGGGGTGGGGGGCAGTTTCGCGGGAAGGGGGGGGGTGTGGGGCGGAAAGGCGGGGTGGTGTGGGGAGGTCTGTGGTGTGGATGTGGGTTGTCGTGGTGGGGGATGTGGGGGGGAATGTGGGGGGGGGTAGGGGGTAGGGGTGTGAGGAGTTCGGAGGGGGGTGTGGGGTATTTGGGTGGTGTAGTAGGATAAGAGTGGGGTGATGGGGGCGGGGCGGTAGGGGAGAGAAGGGTAGTGAGGGGTGACTGGGCGCTTGGAGTGGGGGTCGTGTACGCGGCGCGCGGGAGGATGGTCGCGCGCGGCCGGAAGGGGACGTGGGTGTGTGTGGGGGATGATGCAGCGGGTAAGTGGCGAGAGGAGTGGTGGGTGGCTACCGATTGCAGGGGGGGGCGTGGCTCGGTGGTGTCGGGGAGGGGGATTGGGGAGAGGGGGTGGAGGGGGGGAGGTTGCGTGGAGTTTGTGGTGCGGGTTGGTGGGTTGGGAGAAGGGGAGGGGGGGTGGGGGTGTGGTGGCGTTGTGTGTGGGGGGGTCCGTGGTATGGGGTTCTAGCGGGGCGGAAGGGGTCAGATATTAGGTATGAAATTCGCCGTGATCCCAGGAGCTGTTGAAAAGGGCGGCGGTGGGATTGTTTAGTGGTGGGGGGGGGCGGGGGGTGGTGGGTGGTGGTGGGCGCCGGTTATGAGAGTGGGCTGGGTGGGCGGTTAGGTTCGAATGGCTTGGGAGGCAGGGGGATGTGTGTGCTTTTTTTGGTGCTAGGTTGATTTTGGGAGAGGGCGTTAGTGGTCGGGTTGTGTTTGGGGGCTGTGGGTTTATATTTTTTGGTACCTGTATGATGGGGTTTGCTGTTTTGTTGGTTGTTTGCTTTCATGGTTGGTGGGGTATTTTTTTTTTTTTTTTTTTTTTTTTTTTTTTTTTTTTTTGTTTTTTTTTTTTTTTTTTTTTTTGTTTTTTTTTTTTTTTTTTTTTTTTTTTTTTTTTTTTTTTTTTTTTTTTTTTTTTTTTTTTTTTTTTTTTTTTTTTTTTTTTTTTTTTTTTTTTTTTTTTTTTTTTTTTTTTTTTTTTTTTTTTTTTTTTTTTTTTTTTTTTTTTTTTTTTTTACTTTACTCCTCTACCTTTCTTTCTTTGGTGATCCACACTGTTCATTTCGCATTCTCTCTCGCCCTGCGCAAAACCACTTGTTTTGAATTTCAAATAAATCCTCATATCAATGATATCATGCCTTTTTCTAAAAACATTAAGGTGCAGTCCAAAAAGTATTCACAGAGGCTTCATTTTCAACTCATTTACACTCAAAACATGTGAACTGAACACTGATTTAAAACAGCAGCCGCTTCTCTCGTCCTATAGGAATACAGTCTCGTCAATGAACGAGGCCAAAAAACTGCCTCTGAAACAGCTGCGACTAGTTTCTTTGCACCGACATAACCACATGAATCGGTACCGTTGATATTCATTTGGTAGGGAAGTATCAGGCCCGATGCCACAAAAATCTCGTTGATATGACTATAATGCATTGTCTAAACTCAAGACAGTGGCTGCCAAAATATTCACAGAGGCCTCATTTGCAACTCATTTACCTTCCAAAACATGTGAACTGAACACACTGAGTTAAACAAGCAGACCGCTCTCCTTGTTTCCTATATGGCTTCAGTCTCGTTCAATGACCGCTACTACAGCGCAAGACCGAGCTGCGACTTGCTCGTTGCACAGTCATAACTACATGACGCGGTACAGTGAGCCGTTATAGTTGATATTCACTTTGGATATTGGACTATTCATTTGTTGGCCACGCGCCTACTGCAATGCAGTCGTTCCTGGGCAGGAGGAGAAACCTTCGTTCCTTGTTACGCCGTCAGACCTGAACACTGCCTGGGTGCTCCACGCGAAAAATCTTTCAGGGGGACAATCTAGAAAGCCGTGCCCCGTCCTACGCCCATTGCTCGTCTTACACAAGGTGCAAATCCCCGCTTGATCACACTGTCATTCTGAATTCTCTTCGCCCCTGCTGCCAAACCACTGTTTGAATTCAAAACTCCTCATGATAATTATATAATGCATTTCTAAAAACAATAAGTGCAGCCAAAAGTATTCACAGAGGCTTCATTCAACTCATTTACACTCAGCAACATCTGACATGAACACTGATTTAACCAGCCGACCTTCTCCGTCCTCTAGGCATTCCGTCTCGATTCAATGAACGAGGTACAAAAAAAAGCTCTGAAACAGCTGCGACTCGTTCTTTGCGCAGCCAGTCAACCACATGAAGCGGTACAGTTGATCTTTCACTTTGGATCTGGATATCATGCCCTGCCCAAAAATCATCGTGATATTCATCTAAATGCATTTCTAACCTCAATAAGGTGCAGCCAAAAGTATTCAGCAGAGGCTTCATTTTAACTCTTTACACTCCAAAACATGTGAATATGAACACCATGACGTTAAAAAGCAGAGCGTCTCTCCTTGTCCCATATATGGGCTTCAGTCGTTGTTCAAGAACGCTGACCCAGCGCAAGTAACGAGCTATCGACGCTGATCGTTGCCACATTCATGGGACTACAGAGCGGTACAGTGGAGACGTTAAGTTGATATTTCACTTTGGATATTGACTATCATTTGTTTGGGCACGGCCTATACTCGCAATGCAGTCGTCTTGGTCCGGAGGAGAAACTTTCTGCTTCCTGTTAAGCGCAGTCATGTATGTGAAAACTGTCTGGGGCTCCAGCTCGAAAAACGTTCAGGGGTGACATCCAGAAAGCTCGTGCTCCAGTCCTACTCGCACTATGCTCGGTTACACAGGCGCAAATTCCCTGCTCTGATCACTCTGTCAGTTTCTGGTATATTCTCTTAGCCACTGCTGCATAAACCACTGTTTTGAATTCAAAAATCCTCTGATACTGATATAATGCATTGTTCTAAAAACAATAAGGTGCAGCCCACAGTCTCACAGATGGCTTCATTTTCAACTTATTAGCACCTAAAAAACATGTGAAAATGACACTGATTTATAACAGCAGACGCTTCTCCTCGTCCTAATTCGGAATTACAGCTCGTTCAATGACGAGGACAAAAACTGCTCGGAAACAGCTGCGACTCGTTTCTTTGCACAGACATAAGCTAACATGAGCGGTACAGTTGATATTCACTTTGGATAGGGATTTATCATGCCCAATGCCCAAAGATATCATTCTGATATTCTATAATGCCTTTTTCTAAACTCAATTAAGGTGCAGCCTAAAAGCTTCATCAGAGGCTCTATTTCAACTCATTACACTCCAAATTCACATGTGAGAATGAACAACCACTGAGTTAAAACAGCAAGAAGCGTCTCTCATTGTCCTCTATGGCTTACAGTCTCGTTCAATGAACGCTGATACAGCGCAATAACGAGCGCGATCTTTGATTCGTTGCACAGGTCATGACTACATGATAGCTGGTACCGATGAGACGGTAACAGTTTGATATCTCACTTGGATATTGACTTATCATTGTTGTGCAGGCATAACTATGCAATGCAGTCGTCCTGGTCAGGAGGAAAACCTTCTGTTCCTGTTAACGCATGTCATGACTGAAACTTCTGAGGTCTGCTTTTTTTCGTTCTTTCAGTTCTGACTTTTTTTAGTTTTGGTTTTCAGCGTCCTTTGTGGCTCCAGCGAAAACTTTCCGGGGGACAGTCCCGGAAAGGACGTGCCCAGTCTACCGCAATATGCTCTGTCTTACACAGGGCAAATTCCCCCGCTTCTGATCACCTGTCATTTCTGAATTCTCTTCGCCCTGCTGGCAACAACACACTCCCAGCCCCCCCTGTTTTGAATTCAAAACTCCTCATGAATGATATAATGCATTTCTAAAAACAGATAAAGGGCAGCGCAAAAGGTATTCACAGATGGCTTCATTCCAACTCATTTACACTCAACACATGTGAAATGAACACTAGATTTAAACCCAGCAGCTCTTCTCTCGTCCTATAGGAATTTCCAGTCTCGTTCAATGAATAGGACACAAAAATGCTCTGAATCAGCTGCGACTCGTTTCTTTTGCCACAGACATACAAAAAACCACATGACGCGGTAGCAGTGATATTCCCTTTGGATATGATTATCATGCCCTTTATGCCAAAAATCAATTTTCCGATGATATAATATAATGCATTTTTCTAAACTCACTAAGTGCAGCCCAAAGTATTCCCCAGAGGCTTCTTTCATCTCATTACACTCCAAACATGTTGGCAATGAACACACTGAGTTAAACAGCAGGAAGCGTCTATCTCCTTGTCCTATATGGCTTCAGTCTCGTTCAATGAACGTGACTAAGCGCAAGAAAGAGCTTGCGGACTTGATCGTTGCACAGTCAGACTACATGAGGCGGTACAGTGGGACGTTAAGTTGATATTCACTTTGGATATTGCCATATCATTTGTGGGCACGGCATAATAGCTCAATGCAGTCGTCCGTGGGTCAAGTGTAGGAGAAACCTTTCTGTTCCTGTTACCGCAGTCATGATGAAAAACTGCTTGGTGGCTCCAGCGAAAACCTTCAGGGTGACTCCAGAAAATGCCTATGCCCAGTCTACCGCCCACTATGTCGCTTACCACAGGGCAATCCCGCTCTGATCCACAATGTCATTTCTGAATTCTCTTCGCCCCGCTGCAAAAACCCACTTGTGTTGAATTTCAAAACTCCTCATGATCATGATATAATGCATTTTTCTAATAAACAATACGATGCCGCAAAAGTATCACAGAGGCTTCATTTCAACTCGCATTTACACTTCAACTAATGTGAAATGCAACACTAGATTAAACAGCACGACGTTCTTCTCGTCCTTATCGGAATTCAGTCTCGTTTCAATGACGCTTGGACCATAAAACTGCTCTGAGACAGCTGCCGGACCGTTTTTCTTTGTCCACAGACATAACCACATGAAGGCGGTACAGTTTGATATTCACTTTGGTAGGATTATCATGCCCATGTTTTGAGGGTTGGATTCATGGTTGTTCTGTGAGTTAGATTCCTGATTGCGTTCTGCATTGGATTCCTGGTTGTTTTGAGGGTTGGATTCATGGTTGTGTTCTGGGTTGGATTCCTGCTTGTTTTGTTGGTTGTATTCTTGGTTGTTTTGTGGATTGGATTCCTGGTTGTTTGGAGGGTTGGATTCCTGTTTTTTTTTGTGGGTTGGATTCCTGGTTATTTTGAGGGTTGGATTGCTGGTTATTTTGAGGGTTTGATTCCTGGTTGTTTTGACGGTTGGCAGGATGCTGGTTGTTTTGTGAGTTGGGATCTGGATTGTTTTGTGGGTTGGATTCATGGTTGTGTTGAGGAATGGCAGGATGCTGGTTGTTTTGTGATTTGGATTGTTTTGTGGGTTGGATTCCTGGTTGCTTTGAGGGTTCTCAGGATGCTGGTTGTTTTGTGAGTTGGGATTTGGATTGTTTTGTGGGTTGGATTCCTCATTTTGAGGGTTGGCATGATGCTGGTTGTTTTGTGAGTTGGGATCTGGATTGTTTTGTGGGTTGGATTCCTGGTTGCTTTGAGGGTTCTCAGGATGCTGGTTGTTTTGTGAGTTATGACTTGGATTGTTTTGTGGGTTGGATTCCTCATTTTGGGGGTTCTCAGGATGCTGGTTGTTTTGTGAGTTGGGATCTGGATTGTTTTGTGGGTTGGATTCCTGGTTGCTTTGAGGGTTCTCAGGATGCTCGTTGTTTTGTGAGTTATGACTTGGATTGTTTTGTGGGTTGGATTCCTGGCTGCTTTGAGGGTTCTCAGGATGCTGGTTGTTTTGTGAGTTATGACTTGGATTGTTTTGTGGGTTGGATTCCTGGTTGCTTTGAGGGTTGGCATGATGCTGGTTGTTTTGTGAGTTGGGATCTGGATTGTTTTGTGGGTTGGATTCCTGGTTGCTTTGAGGGTTCTCAGGATGCTGGTTGTTTTGTGGGTTGGGATTTGGATTGTTTTGTGGGTTGGATTCCTCATTTTGAGGGTTGGTAGGATGCTGGTTGTTTTGTGAGTTGGGATTTGGATTGCTTTGTGGGTTGGATTCCTGGTTGCTTTGAGGGTTCTCAGGATGCTTGTATTTTTTTGAGTTTGGATCTGGATTGTATTGTGGGTTGGATTCCTGGTGGTTTTGAGAGTTGGATTCCTGGTTGTTTTGTGGGTTGGATTCTTGTTTGATTTGTGGATTGGATTCATGGTTGTGTTGTGGTTTGGATTCTTGGTTGTTATCAGGATTGGATTCCTGATGTTTTTGAGGGTTGGATTCATGGTTGCGTTCTGCGTTGGATTCTTGGTTGTTTTGAGGGTTGGATTCCTTGTTGTTTTGTGGGTTGTATTCTTGTTTGTTTTGTGGATTGGATTCATGGCTGTGTCGTGGATTGGATTCATGGTTGTGCTCTGGGTTGGTTTCATGGTTGTTTTGTGGATTGGATTCCCGGTTGTTTTGAGGGTTGGATTCATGGTTGTGTTCTGGGTTGGATTCCTGCTTGTTTTGTGGATTGGATTCTTGGTTGTTATCAGGATTGGATTCCTGATGTTTTTGAGGGTTGGATTCATGGTTGCGTTCTGCGTTGGATTCCTGGTTGCTTTGAGGGTTGGATTCCTTGTTGTTTTGTGGGTTGTATTCTTGTTTGTTTTGTGGATTGGATTCATGGCTGTGTCGTGGATTGGATTCATGGTTGTGCTCTGGGTTGGTTTCATGGTTGTTTTGTGGATTGGATTCCGGGTTGTTTTGAGGGTTGGATTCGTGGTTGTTTTGTGGGTTGGATTCCTGGTTGTTTTGAGGGTTGGATTCATGGTTGTGTTCTGGGTTGGATTCCTGGTTGTTTTGTGAGTTGGATTTCTGGTTGTTTTGAGGGTTGGTTTCCTGGTTGTTTTGTGAGTTGGATTTCTGGTTGTTTTGAGGGTTGGATTCCTGGTTGTTATGAGGATTGGATTCCTGATGGTTTTGAGGGTTGGATTCATGGTTGTTCTGTGAGTTAGATTCCTGGTTGCGTTCTGCGTTGGATTCCTGGTTGTTTTGAGGGTTGGATTCCTTGTTGTTTTGTGGGTTGGATTCTTGTTTGTTTTGTGGATTGGATTCCTGGTTGTTTTGAGGGTTGGTTTCCTGGTTGTTTTGTGAGTTGGATTTCTGGTTGTTTTGAGGGTTGGTTTCCTGGTTGTTATGAGGATTGGATTCCTGATGGTTTTGAGGGTTGGATTCATGGTTGTTCTGTGAGTTAGATTCCTGATTGCGTTCTGCATTGGATTCCTGGTTGTTTTGAGGGTTGGATTCATGGTTGTGTTCTGGGTTGGATTCCTGCTTGTTTTGTGGATTCTGTTCCTGGTTGTGTTGTGGGTTGGATTCCTGGTTGTGTTCTGGGTTGGATTCATGGTTGTTTTGTTGGTTGTATTCTTGGTTGTTTTGTGGATTGGATTCCTGGTTGTTTGGAGGGTTGGATTCCTGTTTTTTTTTGTGGGTTGGATTCCTGGTTATTTTGAGGGTTGGATTGCTGGTTATTTTGAGGGTTTGATTCCTGGTTGTTTTGACGGTTGGCAGGATGCTGGTTGTTTTGTGAGTTGGGATCTGGATTGTTTTGTGGGTTGGATTCCTGGTTGTGTTGAGGATTGGCAGGATGCTGGTTGTTTTGTGAGTTGGGATTTGGATTGTTTTGTGGGTTGGATTCCTGGTTGCTTTGAGGGTTCTCAGGATGCTGGTTGTTTTGTGATTTGGGAATTGGATTGTTTTGTGGGTTGGACTCCTCATTTTGAGGGTTGGCATGATGCTGGTTGTTTTGTGAGTTGGGATCTGGATTGTTTTGTGGGTTGGATTCCTGGTTGCTTTGAGGGTTCTCAGGATGCTGGTTGTTTTGTGAGTTATGACTTGGATTGTTTTGTGGGTTGGATTCCTCATTTTGGGGGTTCTCAGGATGCTGGTTGTTTTGTGAGTTGGGATCTGGATTGTTTTGTGGGTTGGATTCCTGGTTGCTTTGAGGGTTCTCAGGATGCTGGTTGTTTTGTGAGTTATGACTTGGATTGTTTTGTGGGTTGGATTCCTCATTTTGGGGGTTCTCAGGATGCTGGTTGTTTTGTGAGTTGGGATCTGGATTGTTTTGTGGGTTGGATTCCTGGTTGCTTTGAGGGTTCTCAGGATGCTGGTTGTTTTGTGAGTTATGACTTGGATTGTTTTGTGGGTTGGATTTCTCATTTTGGGGGTTCTCAGGATGCTGGTTGTTTTGTGAGTTGGGATCTGGATTGTTTTGTGGGTTGGATTCCTGGTTGCTTTGAGGGTTCTCAGGATGCTGGTTGTTTTGTGAGTTGGGATCTGGATTGCTTTGTGGGTTGGATTCCTGGCTGCTTTGAGGGTTCTCAGGATGCTGGTTGTTTTGTGAGTTATGACTTGGATTGTTTTGTGGGTTGGATTCCTCATTTTGGGGGTTCTCAGGATGCTGGTTGTTTTGTGAGTTGGGATCTGGATTGTTTTGTGGGTTGGATTCCTGGTTGCTTTGAGGGTTCTCAGGATGCTGGTTGTTTTGTGAGTTGGGATCTGGATTGCTTTGTGGGTTGGATTCCTGGCTGCTTTGAGGGTTCTCAGGATGCTGGTTGTTTTGTGAGTTATGACTTGGATTGTTTTGTGGGTTGGATTCCTCATTTTGGGGGTTCTCAGGATGCTGGTTGTTTTGTGAGTTGGGATCTGGATTGTTTTGTGGGTTGGATTCCTGGTTGCTTTGAGGGTTCTCAGGATGCTCGTTGTTTTGTGAGTTATGACTTGGATTGTTTTGTGGGTTGGATTCCTGGCTGCTTTGAGGGTTCTCAGGATGCTGGTTGTTTTGTGAGTTATGACTTGGATTGTTTTGTGGGTTGGATTCCTGGTTGCTTTGAGGGTTGGCATGATGCTGGTTGTTTTGTGAGTTGGGATCTGGATTGTTTTGTGGGTTGGATTCCTGGTTGCTTTGAGGGTTCTCAGGATGCTGGTTGTTTTGTGATTTAGGATTTGGATTGTTTTGTGGGTTGGATTCCTCATTTTGGGGGTTCTCAGGATGCTGGTTGTTTTGTGAGTTGGGATCTGGATTGTTTTGTGGGTTGGATTCCTGGTTGCTTTGAGGGTTCTCAGGATGCTCGTTGTTTTGTGAGTTATGACTTGTATTGTTTTGTGGGTTGGATTCCTGGCTGCTTTGAGGGTTCTCAGGATGCTGGTTGTTTTGTGAGTTATGACTTGGATTGTTTTGTGGGTTGGATTCCTGGTTGCTTTGAGGGTTGGCATGATGCTGGTTGTTTTGTGAGTTGGGATCTGGATTGTTTTGTGGGTTGGATTCCTGGTTGCTTTGAGGGTTCTCAGGATGCTGGTTGTTTTGTGGGTTGGGATTTGGATTGTTTTGTGGGTTGGATTCCTCATTTTGAGGGTTGGTAGGATGCTGGTTGTTTTGTGAGTTGGGATTTGGATTGCTTTGTGGGTTGGATTCCTGGTTGCTTTGAGGGTTCTCAGGATGCTTGTATTTTTTTGAGTTTGGATCTGGATTGTATTGTGGGTTGGATTCCTGGTGGTTTTGAGAGTTGGATTCCTGGTTGTTTTGTGGGTTGGATTCTTGTTTGATTTGTGGATTGGATTCATGGTTGTGTTGTGGTTTGGATTCTTGGTTGTTATCAGGATTGGATTCCTGATGTTTTTGAGGGTTGGATTCATGGTTGCGTTCTGCGTTGGATTCTTGGTTGTTTTGAGGGTTGGATTCCTTGTTGTTTTGTGGGTTGTATTCTTGTTTGTTTTGTGGATTGGATTCATGGCTGTGTCGTGGATTGGATTCATGGTTGTGCTCTGGGTTGGTTTCATGGTTGTTTTGTGGATTGGATTCCCGGTTGTTTTGAGGGTTGGATTCATGGTTGTGTTCTGGGTTGGATTCCTGCTTGTTTTGTGGATTGGATTCTTGGTTGTTATCAGGATTGGATTCCTGATGTTTTTGAGGGTTGGATTCATGGTTGCGTTCTGCGTTGGATTCCTGGTTGCTTTGAGGGTTGGATTCCTTGTTGTTTTGTGGGTTGTATTCTTGTTTGTTTTGTGGATTGGATTCATGGCTGTGTCGTGGATTGGATTCATGGTTGTGCTCTGGGTTGGTTTCATGGTTGTTTTGTGGATTGGATTCCTGGTTGTTTTGAGGGTTGGATTCCTGGTTGTGTTCTGGGTTGGATTCCTGGTTGTTTTGAGGGTTGGATTCATGGTTGTGTTCGGGGTTGGATTCCTGGTTGTTTTGTGAGTTGGATTTCTGGTTGTTTTGAGGGTTGGTTTCCTGGTTGTTTTGTGAGTTGGATTTCTGGTTGTTTTGAGGGTTGGTTTCCTGGTTGTTATGAGGATTGGATTCCTGATGGTTTTGAGGGTCGGATTCATGGTTGTTCTGTGTGTTAGATTCCTGGTTGCGTTCTGCGTTGGATTCCTGGTTGTTTTGAGGGTTGGATTCCTTGTTGTTTTGTGGGTTGGATTCTTGTTTGTTTTGTGGATTGGATTCCTGGTTGTTTTGAGGGTTGGTTTCCTGGTTGTTTTGTGAGTTGGATTTCTGGTTGTTTTGAGGGTTGGTTTCCTGGTTGTTATGAGGATTGGATTCCTGATGGTTTTGAGGGTTGGATTCATGGTTGTTCTGTGAGTTAGATTCTTGATTGCGTTCTGCATTGGATTCCTGGTTGTTTTGAGGGTTGGATTCATGGTTGTGTTCTGGGTTGGATTCCTGCTTGTTTTGTGGATTCTGTTCCTGGTTGTGTTGTGGGTTGGATTCCTGGTTGTGTTCTGGGTTGGATTCATGGTTGTTTTGTTGGTTGTATTCTTGGTTGTTTTGTGGATTGGATTCCTGGTTGTTTGGAGGGTTGGATTCCTGTTTTTTTTTGTGGGTTGGATTCCTGGTTATTTTGAGGGTTGGATTGCTGGTTATTTTGAGGGTTTGATTCCTGGTTGTTTTGACGGTTGGCAGGATGCTGGTTGTTTTGTGAGTTGGGATCTGGATTGTTTTGTGGGTTGGATTCCTGGTTGCTTTGAGGGTTCTCAGGATGCTGGTTGTTTTGTGAGTTGGGATCTGGATTGCTTTGTGGGTTGGATTCCTGGCTGCTTTGAGGGTTCTCAGGATGCTGGTTGTTTTGTGAGTTATGACTTGGATTGTTTTGTGGGTTGGATTCCTCATTTTGGGGGTTCTCAGGATGCTGGTTGTTTTGTGAGTTGGGATCTGGATTGTTTTGTGGGTTGGATTCCTGGTTGCTTTGAGGGTTCTCAGGATGCTGGTTGTTTTGTGAGTTGGGATCTGGATTGCTTTGTGGGTTGGATTCCTGGCTGCTTTGAGGGTTCTCAGGATGCTGGTTGTTTTGTGAGTTGGGATCTGGATTGTTTTGTGGGTTGGATTCCTGGTTGCTTTGAGGGTTCTCAGGATGCTGGTTGTTTTGTGAGTTATGACTTGGATTGTTTTGTGGGTTGGATTCCTCATTTTGGGGGTTCTCAGGATGCTGGTTGTTTTGTGAGTTGGGATCTGGATTGTTTTGTGGGTTGGATTCCTGGTTGCTTTGAGGGTTCTCAGGATGCTGGTTGTTTTGTGAGTTATGACTTGGATTGTTTTGTGGGTTGGATTTCTCATTTTGGGGGTTCTCAGGATGCTGGTTGTTTTGTGAGTTGGGATCTGGATTGTTTTGTGGGTTGGATTCCTGGTTGCTTTGAGGGTTCTCAGGATGCTGGTTGTTTTGTGAGTTGGGATCTGGATTGCTTTGTGGGTTGGATTCCTGGCTGCTTTGAGGGTTCTCAGGATGCTGGTTGTTTTGTGAGTTATGACTTGGATTGTTTTGTGGGTTGGATTCCTCATTTTGGGGGTTCTCAGGATGCTGGTTGTTTTGTGAGTTGGGATCTGGATTGTTTTGTGGGTTGGATTCCTGGTTGCTTTGAGGGTTCTCAGGATGCTCGTTGTTTTGTGAGTTATGACTTGGATTGTTTTGTGGGTTGGATTCCTGGCTGCTTTGAGGGTTCTCAGGATGCTGGTTGTTTTGTGAGTTATGACTTGGATTGTTTTGTGGGTTGGATTCCTGGTTGCTTTGAGGGTTGGCATGATGCTGGTTGTTTTGTGAGTTGGGATCTGGATTGTTTTGTGGGTTGGATTCCTGGTTGCTTTGAGGGTTCTCAGGATGCTGGTTGTTTTGTGATTTAGGATTTGGATTGTTTTGTGGGTTGGATTCCTCATTTTGAGGGTTGGCATGATGCTGGTTGTTTTGTGAGTTGGGATCTGGATTGTTTTGTGGGTTGGATTCCTGGTTGCTTTGAGGGTTCTCAGGATGCTGGTTGTTTTGTGGGTTGGGATTTGGATTGTTTTGTGGGTTGGATTCCTCATTTTGAGGGTTGGTAGGATGCTGGTTGTTTTGTGAGTTGGGATTTGGATTGCTTTGTGG
Organism: Mastacembelus armatus; assembly: GCF_900324485.2. Lineage (NCBI taxonomy): Eukaryota > Metazoa > Chordata > Actinopteri > Synbranchiformes > Mastacembelidae > Mastacembelus > Mastacembelus armatus. The sequence goes on from NC_046645.1 coordinate 15,182,449, forward strand.
GTTGGATTCCTGGTTGCTTTGAGGGTTCTCAGGATGCTTGTATTTTTTTGAGTTTGGATCTGGATTGTATTGTGGGTTGGATTCCTGGTGGTTTTGAGAGTTGGATTCCTGGTTGTTTTGTGGGTTGGATTCTTGTTTGATTTGTGGATTGGATTCATGGTTGTGTTGTGGGTTGGAATCTTGGTTGTTATCAGGATTGGATTCCTGATGTTTTTGAGGGTTGGATTCATGGTTGCGTTCTGCGTTGGATTCTTGGTTGTTTTGAGGGTTGGATTCCTTGTTGTTTTGTGGGTTGTATTCTTGTTTGTTTTGTGGATTGGATTCATGGCTGTGTCGTGGATTGGATTCATGGTTGTGCTCTGGGTTGGTTTCATGGTTGTTTTGTGGATTGGATTCCTGGTTGTTTTGAGGGTTGGATTCATGGTTGTGTTCTGGGTTGGATTCCTGCTTGTTTTGTGGATTGGATTCATGGTTGTGTTCTGGTTTGGATTCTGAGTTTTTTTGTGGGTTGCATACTTTTTTGTTTTGAGGGTTGGATTCTGGGTTAGATTCTTGGTTGTGTTTTGCATTGGATTCCTGGTTGTTTTGAGGGTTGGATTCCTGGTTGTTTTGTGGGTTGGATTCCTGGTTGTTTTGAGGGTTGGATTCCTGGTTGTGTTCTGGGTTGGATTCTTGGTTGTTTTGAGGGTTGGATTCCTGGTTGTGTTCTGTGTTCGATTCCTGGTGGGTTTGAGGGTTGGATTCTTGGTTGTTTTGTGGGTTGGATTCCTGGTTGTTTTGTGGGTTGGATTCCTGGTTGTTTTGAGGGTTGGACTCCTGGTTGTGTTCTGGGTTGGATTCCTGGTTGTGTTCTGGGTTGGATTCTGGGTGGTTTTGTGGGTTGGGTTCTTGGTTGTGTTCTGGGTTTGATTGCTGGTTGTTTTGTGAGTTGGATTCCTGATTGTGTCGTGATTTGGATTCCTGGTTGTGTTGTGGGATTTTTTCTAGTTTGTTTTGACGGTTTGATTCCTGGTTGTGTTCTGTGTTTGATTCCTGGTGGTTTTGAGGGTTGGATTCCTGGTTGTGTTCTGGGTTAGATTCTTGGTTGTTTTCTGCATTGGATTCCTGGTTGTTTGGAGGGTTGGATTCTTGGTTGTTTTGTGGATTGGATTCCTGGTTGTTTGTAGGGTTGGATTCTGGGTTGTTTTTTGGATTGGCTTTCTGGTTGTTTGGAGGGTTTGATTCCTGGTTGTTTTGACGGTTGGCAGGATGCTGGTTGTTTTGTGAGTTGGGATCTTGATTGTTTTGTGGGTTGGATTCCTGGTTGTGTTGAGGGTTGGCAGGATGCTGGTTGTTTTGTGAGTTGGATTCTTGATTGTTCTGTGGTTCAGATTTCTGGTCGTTTTGAGGTTTGTCAGGATACTGGTTGCTTTGTGAATGTTGATTGTTTTGTTGTTTGTTGTTCCTTTGGTTGTTTTTGGCATATGGTGCTTGGTGGCTTTCTGAAAAATAGCAATAACTCTATTTGTAGATCTCCAAAATTTTCCTTGAAATAATTAAAATTAACTTAAAGCATTTTCAAATAAGTAAATATAAAAACATTTAGTATGTTCATGCACTTGTGATGTATTTTTCAGTGTCTTACATATTTATTTATTCCTATTAAATAATACTTAATATTCCTTTTTTATCCTATATTATAACAATGACAGTAAGAATTTATTCACAATGCCATTTTCGTGAATATTCTTATTTCATAATACCTCTTTTCAGCAGATTAACATTTTTAATTAAAGCCAAGAAATCCAGGTGTGAAAAACTTGTTGCATCATTCCCAAGAAGACTCATGGCTGTACTAGCTCAAAAGGGTGCTTCTACTCAATACTGAGCACAGGGTCTGAATACTTATGACCATGTGATATTTCAGTTTTTCTTTTTTAATAAATTTGCAAAAATTTCTATATTTCTGTTTTTTTCTGTCAAGATGGGGTGCTGAGTGTACATTAATGAGAAATAAAATGAACTTTTTTGATTTTGGGAAACGGCTGCAATGACACAAAGAGTGAAAAATTTAAAGGGGTCTGAATACTTTCCGTACCCACTGTACATCATACACATTAGTCAATCATGTACATCAAATGTTTGTCAAATACGCTTATGCAAAGCAAGTAATATTTCTTATCATGATCACTGCTTTTCTGGAAATTAACTTACCAACAAAGAGAACCACAAGCACCACAATACCTATTTGCTGTAGGAAATGAAACAAAAGTATAGTTTAACATATTTAAGCCAGCTTATTATTCAACATTTATATTATGAAATATCAACACAATAAATAATTATATTTGTAATTTTTAGAAAAATACAATACCCATTTCATCATTGTTGCAAATGATGATGGATCTTTCAATCTGTAAGGATACAGTAATCAGAAAATAAGATACAATATAATTTTGAGTAATTGATGTTCAAGTATGGTAGGTAAAATGATATCTAACTAGTGATTTTCCAATATATCTACAGTTGACATGAACAGCTACAGCAAAATTTTGTTTTTAATATCCAAAATTTACAATTTTATTTTATACTCTATACAACAAACAATAGCCTCAAAAAACTGTTACACTCAAGACGTTTTGTCTGAGTACGTCATATAAAAATACATTCCTGATACATTAAGATGCTTTCAATAAGAAGAACACTAGACACTCACCGATAGTTAAATGCGGCGGTTGTTGTTGCTGGTGTCAGTAGAAGAGATCATATGTTGTGATCGTCTCTGTACCACTGAGAAATGGATCTGATCTTAAATAGCTCACTGGTATCAGGAAAAAGCCCATTTAGAAGCAAAAAGTAAACACCCACATACACTACATTTTTTGTTATAGTACCCACCCAAAGTATAATGACAAAAAGTACCCACCCAAAGTATAATGTCCCTGAGGTGCCGTTTGACAATCTTCTGGTAAACCCTTGAAAGTTGGCTAGTGACGTACGACGTACGTCAGTTGAGACGCGCCATTCAATCACTGCACCCGGTATATAAGGACCGGAAAAGCTTTACTCAGGCGGTGAACTGGGATTTTATGTGAACAGTTCTCCCACTTCGAAACTCTCTGACTGCGTGTGTAGCTTTACGCTTAGTTTTGTACTTACGTGTGTGTGCAAACGCCATTTGCACGTTTTGAGTACTTGTGTTAATAATCGCTGTTTATTGTAAATAATGTCTTTTGTGTTTTGTTCTGTACTTCACTTATGGTAACGTGTTTTGAGGTGATACTTTCATTGTTTGTTTGCGAAATGGTGTTGTCAGTGTTTTCTCACTATTATTGATAGAATAAATGTCACAACAGAAAATTCATTACGTGAGCCGTACCATCTACCTTCATTCTTCCACCTTCCCTTATCCTTTAACCTTATGTGAAGTCTCATTCGGGCTGGGACGTAACATAAATGGGGGCTCATCCGGGATAATTAAAATTTTCAAAAGACAATATAATAGTCAATATATGGTCCCGACCGTAATTCATGCCTGATAGAAGGTATGTCCATACTCACATAATTTCTGTTGGTAACATTTCTTCTTTAGAATTAAGGTAAAAACAAAATGGAGACTACAGGCATTGTGAAGTGTTTTATCTCTGCACCCTCACTGAAAGTACTGGAGCAATGTAGGAAAGTTGATCTGGTCGAAATTGCCCGGCATTTTTGCATTCCCTTTCCAACACAATCCCGAAAACAAGAAATCAAGCAAATTGTAATTCAACAATTAAGCACACAGGGAATACTCTTAGGTGAGGTTAGTACACATAACGTCACTGTTCATACAGAGGTGAGTAAATCAGCACCCGAAGGGGAGTTCCAGGCTGATGCAGTGATGGAAACTGGAGAAAATGAAGAAGATGGCGCAGATTTAGTGAAGGGATTAAAAACGTCACGCTGCCCCAATTTAAACCTCAAACTTCCACTTCCTCTGATTCTGGTAGTTCACGGGAGAGTGCCCGACTCAAGGTGCGTATAGCTCAACTCAAACTGGAGACGCAGAGACGGGAGAAAGAACACCAGGCTGAGCTAGACTTCCGACTGGAGGTCAAGAGGTTGGAAATAGAGGCTGAAACGGCTGTTCGAATCAGACAGCTCGAACTGGCATCACAACAGGACCCCCGGGGTAAGTCTGAAGCTGAAGTTTCACCCAGTGACATTCCCATTTCTCACAAATTTGACTTTGGCACGGCATTGAAATTAGTACCCATATTTTCAGAGAAGGATGTAGATTCTTATTTCATTGCGTTCGAACGCATTGCTACTACACTTAGTTGGCCGCTCGATACATGGCCGCTCCTACTCCAGTGCAGATTGCAGGGAAAGGCACAAGCAGCTCTTGCTTCACTTTCATTTTCGGACAGTCTGAAGTATAAAGCAGTTAAAAATGCTGTTCTTAAAGTGTACGAGTTAGTTCCAGAAGCGTATCGCCAAAAATTTAGAGGATTAAAAAGATCGAGTGCACAAACATATGTGGAGTTTGCTCGAGAGAAAAGCATTTCCTTCGATAAATGGTGTGCTGCTGTTCAAGCTAATGATGATATTTCTCTTCGAGAAATTGTATTGTTGGAAGAGTTTAAACGATGCTTGCCTGACTCGGTTGTCTCATATTTAAATGAGAAACAGACCTTGTCTTTGATGGCCGCTGCAACATTGGCTGATGAATATGAGTTAACACATAAATCAAAACCTATGTTTTATTCCTCAGGAAGTAGCCGTCCTCTTCCGGTTCCTAGGTCATCACTCACTGAACGTAATCGCCCCCCTAGAGACAATTCAAGTTGTTTCTATTGTCACAAGTCTGGACATCTCATCGCGCAATGTCCGAGTCTTCAGAAAAAAGCACAAATGCAAAAATCTTCCCAGGTAAAAGGAGCAGGTGTAGCGTGTGCTCATTTATCCTCAACCTCAGGTAAATTTTCGGTTTTCCCTTTACAAGTTCCTGAACCTGATAGCTCTTTTAAACCATTCATTTACGAGGCGACTGTGTCCCTCTCTGATGAAAATACTGATCGTGTTTCAGTTAAGATGCTTCGAGACACTGGTTGTTCCACATCTATGATTCTTGCTAACTCTTTACCATTTTCAGAAAATTCGTCTTGTGGATACTATAGTGTACTGCAAGGTATTGAGATGCAGTATTCGTCCAGACCCATGCACTACGTATATCTAAACTCCTCCTTGGCCACTGGAAGGTTTCCATTTGCAATATGCCCCGCACTTCCTGTAGAGGGTGTTGCTGTACTGTTAGGAAATGATATCGCTGGAGGTAAGGTAACTCCTACCTTAGAAATACTGGACATTCCCATTCTTTCGTCTACCTCGCCTTCTCCTACATTTCCTGTCTGTGCGTTGACTCGAGCTCAAGCTCTTGAGCAGAAAACAAGGGAGGTAGACTTGGCAGACACTGTCCTGCACCCAATTATGCAAAATGATGTTTTACCTGCCGATTGTGTCAATATTCACTCGAAGAAATTAGATAAATCTGTGCCAAGACAAATAGATACTCCAACTATTTTGTCGAAATTTAAATTTCCCATGACTCGTGAAGAGTTTATCAGTGCCCAAACAGCGGATACCACTCTTCAAGTATACTTTGATGCAGTTGTTACAGACGTAAGTAAGGTAACCGAACGTATTTGTTATTACCTAGATCGTGGTCTATTAGTGCGTAGATGGTCTTCTCCAGCTTCTTCCGGTAAAGGAGATGCTGAAGGTATGCAGATAGTAGTGCCGACCAAATGCAGAATGCAGGTGTTAAAATTAGCACATGATGATAAATGGTCCGGACACCTAGGGATACGCAAGACATATCAGTTTATACTTAAGTATTTTTACTGGCCTCGTCTCAAAACTGACGTTGTAAATTACTGTAAAACCTGTCATGTTTGTCAGATAGCTGGTAAGCCAAATCAGGTGATTCCACCAGTACCTCTGAGTCCAATTTCCGTCACCTGCGAACCGTTTGAACGCATAGTGATTGACTGTGTGGGACCGCTACCAAAATCCAAAGGCGGATATCAGTATTTGTTAACGATAATTTGTGTTGCCACACGTTATCCCGAAGCTATCCCTCTACGTCAGATAACAGCTCCCATTATTGTGAGAGCTCTCACACACTTCTTTACCACATTTGGGTTACCAAAAATCATACAAACAGATCAGGGGACGAATTTCACGTCCAAATTATTCAACCAGGTACTTCGTCTAATGGATGTTACACACTCCACCTCGAGTGCCTATCATCCAGAGTCACAGGGCGTATTAGAAAGATGGCATCAGACACTAAAAGGTATGCTGACAAAATATTGTTTACAAAACCAAGGTAACTGGCATGAGGGTTTACCTTTCGTTGTTTTCGCTGCTCGTGACGCTGTCCAAGAGTCCTTAGGATTTAGCCCCAATGAGCTTGTGTTTGGACACACGGTACGCAGTCCTTTAAGAGTCTTACAGGAGAGCTTACTCACTTCTCAAAAACCTCACGAAAGCTTGTTAGACTATGTCAACCGTTTTCAGCACCGACTTCGAGAAGCTCGCACTCTGGCGCAAAAGGAATTGGTTGCTGCTCAGGTAAAAATGAAACACAGATACGACAAGAAAGCACAGCCACGGCAATTCGCCGCAGGAGATCAAGTATTGGCATTACTTCCGGTTTCGGGTAGTTCCTTGTCAGCACGTTTTTCAGGGCCCTATACCATTCTAAAACGGATTAACGACACTAATTACCTCATTGAAACCCCTAAACAGCGACGCAAAAGTCGAATTTGCCATATCAACCTCCTTAAACCTTACTACTCTAGTTCTGATTTGTGTTCACATCCCGTAGCCATCTGTGTTACACCTCAGCCTAACATGGTAGCATCTCTCTCTTCCCAAGTTCAGGTAGAAAGTCCTCAGCCCAGAGATATCCCATTCAGACCGCGCTTACCCAACTCTGAAGCCAAGCTTCAACTCCCTTCTAAACTCGCTCATCTAGGATTTGAACAAGCTATAGATATATTACAGCTTGTTGATAGGTTTCCCACCTTATTTGGTGATCATCCAACCCAGACCCATGTGATTAAACATGATATTCTGTTAAAAACCCCAACTCCGATTAAGCAACATCCGTACAGGTTAAATCCCACGAAACGGCTAATCATGAAAAAGGAAACTGATTACCTGTTAGAATTAGGTTTGGCTAAACCTAGTCAAAGTCCCTGGAGTTCTCCCTGTCTGGTTGAACTTAAACCAGACAAGTCACCTCGGTTTATTACTGACTTTCGTAAAGTTAACTCAATGACCATACCTGACTCGTATCCACTGCCACGTATGGAAGATTGTGTTGACAGTGTGGGACAGTCTAAATTTGTCACCAAATTAGATTTATTGAGAGGTTATTGGCAAGTACCTCTTACGGACCGCGCAGCTGAAATCTGTGCTTTTGTAACCCCTGACTATTTCTTACAGTATACTGTTATGCCATTCGGGTTATGCAACGCCCCCGCTACTTTTCAGCGTTTGATAGATACAGTCCTTAGAGATGTAGACAATTGCAAAGCTTATCTTGATGATCTCATCATCTATTCCAATTCATGGACACAGCACGTTCAAACTCTCACTACTGTATTTGGTAGGTTAGCTCAAGCCTCTCTTACTTTGAACTTAGCAAAATGTCAGTTTGGAGAAGGGACGGTTACTTACCTAGGTAAAACAGTAGGTCAAGGTCAAGTCAAACCAGTAGACTCAAAAATTCAGGTCATCCAGAAATTTCCTATTCCGTGCACTAGGCGTGCATTGAGACAATTCCTGGGTCTAGCAGGCTACTACAGATGCTTTTGTAAAAATTTCTCGTCTGTAGTAAAACCTTTGACGAGTTTACTTAGCCCCAAGACTGTATTTAAATGGTCGAATGAATGCAACGTTGCTTTTGAACGTGTCAAGTTTTTGTTGTGTCATGCTCCAGTCCTTTCAGCTCCAGATTACCAGAAACCATTCCAGCTGGAGGTTGATGCCAGCGCTGTTGGCATTGGAGCCGTGTTGTTGCAGAAGGATGACCAAGGCCTCTGCCGTCCTATCTCCTTCTATTCGAAGAAGTTTACACAGGCACAATACAACTACTCAACGATTGAAAAAGAGACGCTCGCTCTTGTCCTCGCACTACAACATTTTGAAGTGTACCTCGGATCAAGCTCTGTTCCCATCGAAGTGTACACTGACCACAACCCATTGACTTTTCTTTCCCGTATGTACAATCACAACCAGCGATTAATGCGCTGGGCGTTGATAATCCAGGAATTCACGTTGAACATTCATCACAAGAAAGGAGCGGACAACATCATTGCTGATGCGTTGTCTCGGTCACCTATACCTTGACTTTCACTACTATTTAACCAGTGATTGAGTATGGATTTCCCCTGTTTATTTTATTTTTACAGGTGAAATTTTATGGGGGAGGGTGTTACGGCCCCTGAGGTGCCGTTTGACAATCTTCTGGTAAACCCTTGAAAGTTGGCTAGTGACGTACGACGTACGTCAGTTGAGACGCGCCATTCAATCACTGCACCCGGTATATAAGGACCGGAAAAGCTTTACTCAGGCGGTGAACTGGGATTTTATGTGAACAGTTCTCCCACTTCGAAACTCTCTGACTGCGTGTGTAGCTTTACGCTTAGTTTTGTACTTACGTGTGTGTGCAAACGCCATTTGCACGTTTTGAGTACTTGTGTTAATAATCGCTGTTTATTGTAAATAATGTCTTTTGTGTTTTGTTCTGTACTTCACTTATGGTAACGTGTTTTGAGGTGATACTTTCATTGTTTGTTTGCGAAATGGTGTTGTCAGTGTTTTCTCAATAATAGTGAGAAAACACCTCAAAACACGTTACCACAAGTGAAGTACAGAACAAAACACAAAAGACATTATTTACAATAAACAGCGATTATTAACACAAGTACTCAAAACGTGCAAATGGCGTTTGCACACACACGTAAGTACAAAACTAAGCGTAAAGCTACACACGCAGTCAGAGTTTCGAAGTGGGAGAACTGTTCACATAAAATCCCAGTTCACCGCCTGAGTAAAGCTTTTCCGGTCCTTATATACCGGGTGCAGTGATTGAATGGCGCGTCTCAACTGACGTACGTCGTACGTCACTAGCCAACTTTCAAGGGTTGGCTAGTGACGTACTGGAGCATGGAGTGGGAGAACTGTTCACATAAAATCCCAGTTCACCGCCTGAGTAAAGCTTTTCCGGTCCTTATATACCGGGTGCAGTGATTGAATGGCGCGTCTCAACTGACGTACGTCGTACGTCACTAGCCAACTTTCAAGGGTTTACCAGAAGATTGTCAAACGGCACCTCAGGGGCCGTAACACCCTCCCCCATAAAATTTCACCTGTAAAAATAAAATAAACAGGGGAAATCCATACTCAATCACTGGTTAAATAGTAGTGAAAGTCAAGGTATAGGTGACCGAGACAACGCATCAGCAATGATGTTGTCCGCTCCTTTCTTGTGATGAATGTTCAACGTGAATTCCTGGATTATCAACGCCCAGCGCATTAATCGCTGGTTGTGATTGTACATACGGGAAAGAAAAGTCAATGGGTTGTGGTCAGTGTACACTTCGATGGGAACAGAGCTTGATCCGAGGTACACTTCAAAATGTTGTAGTGCGAGGACAAGAGCGAGCGTCTCTTTTTCAATCGTTGAGTAGTTGTATTGTGCCTGTGTAAACTTCTTCGAATAGAAGGAGATAGGACGGCAGAGGCCTTGGTCATCCTTCTGCAACAACACGGCTCCAATGCCAACAGCGCTGGCATCAACCTCCAGCTGGAATGGTTTCTGGTAATCTGGAGCTGAAAGGACTGGAGCATGACACAACAAAAACTTGACACGTTCAAAAGCAACGTTGCATTCATTCGACCATTTAAATACAGTCTTGGGGCTAAGTAAACTCGTCAAAGGTTTTACTACAGACGAGAAATTTTTACAAAAGCATCTGTAGTAGCCTGCTAGACCCAGGAATTGTCTCAATGCACGCCTAGTGCACGGAATAGGAAATTTCTGGATGACCTGAATTTTTGAGTCTATTGGTTTGACTTGACCTTGACCTACTGTTTTACCTAGGTAAGTAACCGTCCCTTCTCCAAACTGACATTTTGCTAAGTTCAAAGTAAGAGAGGCTTGAGCTAACCTACCAAATACAGTAGTGAGAGTTTGAACGTGCTGTGTCCATGAATTGGAATAGATGATGAGATCATCAAGATAAGCTTTGCAATTGTCTACATCTCTAAGGACTGTATCTATCAAACGCTGAAAAGTAGCGGGGGCGTTGCATAACCCGAATGGCATAACAGTATACTGTAAGAAATAGTCAGGGGTTACAAAAGCACAGATTTCAGCTGCGCGGTCCGTAAGAGGTACTTGCCAATAACCTCTCAATAAATCTAATTTGGTGACAAATTTAGACTGTCCCACACTGTCAACACAATCTTCCATACGTGGCAGTGGATACGAGTCAGGTATGGTCATTGAGTTAACTTTACGAAAGTCAGTAATAAACCGAGGTGACTTGTCTGGTTTAAGTTCAACCAGACAGGGAGAACTCCAGGGACTTTGACTAGGTTTAGCCAAACCTAATTCTAACAGGTAATCAGTTTCCTTTTTCATGATTAGCCGTTTCGTGGGATTTAACCTGTACAGATGTTGCTTAATCGGAGCTGGGTTTTTTAACAGAATATCATGTTTAATCACATGGGTCTGGGTTGGATGATCACCAAATAAGGTAGGAAACCTATCAACAAGCTGTAATATCTCTGTAGCTTGTTCAAATCCTAGATGAGCGAGTTTAGAAGGGAGTTGAAGCTTGGCTTCAGAGTTGGGTAAGCGCGGTCTGAATGGGATATCTCTGGGCTGAGGACTTTCTACCTGAACTTGGGAAGAGAGAGATGCTACCATGTTAGGCTGAGGTGTAACACAGATGGCGCGGGATGTGAACACAAATCAGAACTAGAGTAGTAAGGTTTAAGGAGGTTGATATGGCAAATTCGACTTTTGCGTCGCTGTTTAGGGGTTTCAATGAGGTAATTAGTGTCGTTAATCCGTTTTAGAATGGTATAGGGCCCTGAAAAACGTGCTGACAAGGAACTACCCGAAATCGGAAGTAATGCCAATACTTGATCTCCTGCGGCGAATTGCCGTGGCTGTGCTTTCTTGTCGTATCTGTGTTTCATTTTTACCTGAGCAGCAACCAATTCCTTTTGCGCCAGAGTGCGAGCTTCTCGAAGTCGGTGCTGAAAACGGTTGACATAGTCTAACAAGCTTTCGTGAGGTTTTTGAGAAGTGAGTAAGCTCTCCTGTAAGACTCTTAAAGGACTGCGTACCGTGTGTCCAAACACAAGCTCATTGGGGCTAAATCCTAAGGACTCTTGGACAGCATCACGAGCAGCGAAAACAACGAAAGGTAAACCCTCATGCCAGTTACCTTGGTTTTGTAAACAATATTTTGTCAGCATACCTTTTAGTGTCTGATGCCATCTTTCTAATACGCCCTGTGACTCTGGATGATAAGCACTCGAGGTGGAGTGTGTAACATCCAATAGACGAAGTACCTGGTTGAATAATTTGGACGTGAAATTCGTCCCTTGATCTGTTTGTATGATTTTTGGTAACCCAAATGTGGTAAAGAAGTGAGTGAGAGCTCTCACAATAATGGGAGCTGTTATCTGACGCAGAGGGATAGCTTCGGGATAACGTGTGGCAACACAAATTATCGTTAACAAATACTGATATCCGCCTTTGGATTTTGGTAGCGGTCCCACACAGTCAATCACTATGCGTTCAAACGGTTCGCAGGTGACGGAAATTGGACTCAGAGGTACTGGTGGAATCACCTGATTTGGCTTACCAGCTATCTGACAAACATGACAGGTTTTACAGTAATTTACAACGTCAGTTTTGAGACGAGGCCAGTAAAAATACTTAAGTATAAACTGATATGTCTTGCGTATCCCTAGGTGTCCGGACCATTTGTCATCTTGTGCTAATTTTAACACCTGCATTCTGCACTTGGTCGGCACTACTATCTGCATACCTTCAGCATCTCCTTTACCGGAAGAAGCTGGAGAAGACCATCTACGCACTAATAGACCACGATCTAGGTAATAACAAATACGTTCGGTTACCTTACTTACGTCTGTAACAACTGCATCAAAGTATACTTGAAGAGTGGTATCCGCTGTTTGGGCACTGATAAACTCTTCACGAGTCATGGGAAATTTAAATTTCGACAAAATAGTTGGAGTATCTATTTGTCTTGGCACAGATTTATCTAATTTCTTCGAGTGAATATTGACACAATCGGCAGGTAAAACATCATTTTGCATAATTGGGTGCAGGACAGTGTCTGCCAAGTCTACCTCCCTTGTTTCCTGCTCAAGAGCTTGAGCTCGAGTCAACGCACAGACAGGAAATGTAGGAGAAGGCGAGGTAGACGAAAGGATGGGAGTGTCCAGTATTTCTAAGGTAGGAGTTACCTTACCTCCAGCGATATCATTTCCTAACAGTACAGCAACACCCTCTACAGGAAGTGCGGGGCATATTGCAAATGGAAACCTTCCAGTGGCCAAGGAGGAGTTTAGATATACGTAGTGCATGGGTCTGGACGAATACTGCATCTCAATACCTTGCAGTACACTATAGTATCCACAAGACGAATTTTCTGAAAATGGTAAAGAGTTAGCAAGAATCATAGATGTGGAACAACCAGTGTCTCGAAGCATCTTAACTGAAACACGATCAGTATTTTCATCAGAGAGGGACACAGTCGCCTCGTAAATGAATGGTTTGAAAGAGCTATCAGGTTCAGGAACTTGTAAAGGGAAAACCGAAAATTTACCTGAGGTTGAGGAAAAATGAGCACACGCTACACCTGCTCCGTTTACCTGGGAAGATTTTTGCATTTGTGCTTTTTTCTGAAGACTCGGACATTGCGCGATGAGATGTCCAGACTTGTGACAATAGAAACAACTTGAATTGTCTCTAGGGGGGCGATTACGTTCAGTGAGTGATGACCTAGGAACCGGAAGAGGACGGCTACTTCCTGAGGAATAAAACATAGGTTTTGATTTATGTGTTAACTCATATTCATCAGCCAATGTTGCAGCGGCCATCAAAGATAAGGTCTGTTTCTCATTTAAATATGAGACAACCGAGTCAGGCAAGCATCGTTTAAACTCTTCCAACAATACAATTTCTCGAAGAGAAATATCATCATTAGCTTGAACAGCAGCACACCATTTATCGAAGGAAATGCTTTTCTCTCGAGCAAACTCCACATATGTTTGTGCACTCGATCTTTTTAATCCTCTAAATTTTTGGCGATACGCTTCTGGAACTAACTCGTACACTTTAAGAACAGCATTTTTAACTGCTTTATACTTCAGACTGTCCGAAAATGAAAGTGAAGCAAGAGCTGCTTGTGCCTTTCCCTGCAATCTGCACTGGAGTAGGAGCGGCCATGTATCGAGCGGCCAACTAAGTGTAGTAGCAATGCGTTCGAACGCAATGAAATAAGAATCTACATCCTTCTCTGAAAATATGGGTACTAATTTCAATGCCGTGCCAAAGTCAAATTTGTGAGAAATGGGAATGTCACTGGGTGAAACTTCAGCTTCAGACTTACCCCGGGGGTCCTGTTGTGATGCCAGTTCGAGCTGTCTGATTCGAACAGCCGTTTCAGCCTCTATTTCCAACCTCTTGACCTCCAGTCGGAAGTCTAGCTCAGCCTGGTGTTCTTTCTCCCGTCTCTGCGTCTCCAGTTTGAGTTGAGCTATACGCACCTTGAGTCGGGCACTCTCCCGTGAACTACCAGAATCAGAGGAAGTGGAAGTTTGAGGTTTAAATTGGGGCAGCGTGACGTTTTTAATCCCTTCACTAAATCTGCGCCATCTTCTTCATTTTCTCCAGTTTCCATCACTGCATCAGCCTGGAACTCCCCTTCGGGTGCTGATTTACTCACCTCTGTATGAACAGTGACGTTATGTGTACTAACCTCACCTAAGAGTATTCCCTGTGTGCTTAATTGTTGAATTACAATTTGCTTGATTTCTTGTTTTCGGGATTGTGTTGGAAAGGGAATGCAAAAATGCCGGGCAATTTCGACCAGATCAACTTTCCTACATTGCTCCAGTACTTTCAGTGAGGGTGCAGAGATAAAACACTTCACAATGCCTGTAGTCTCCATTTTGTTTTTACCTTAATTCTAAAGAAGAAATGTTACCAACAGAAATTATGTGAGTATGGACATACCTTCTATCAGGCATGAATTACGGTCGGGACCATATATTGACTATTATATTGTCTTTTGAAAATTTTAATTATCCCGGATGAGCCCCCATTTATGTTACGTCCCAGCCCGAATGAGACTTCACATAAGGTTAAAGGATAAGGGAAGGTGGAAGAATGAAGGTAGATGGTACGGCTCACGTAATGAATTTTCTGTTGTGACATTTATTCTATCAATAATAGTGAGAAAACACTGACAACACCATTTCGCAAACAAACAATGAAAGTATCACCTCAAAACACGTTACCATAAGTGAAGTACAGAACAAAACACAAAAGACATTATTTACAATAAACAGCGATTATTAACACAAGTACTCAAAACGTGCAAATGGCGTTTGCACACACACGTAAGTACAAAACTAAGCGTAAAGCTACACACGCAGTCAGAGAGTTTCGAAGTGGGAGAACTGTTCACATAAAATCCCATTTCACCGCCTGAGTAAAGCTTTTCCGGTCCTTATATACCGGGTGCAGTGATTGAATGGCGCGTCTCAACTGACGTACGTCGTACGTCACTAGCCAACTTTCAAGGGTTTACCAGAAGATTGTCAAACGGCACCTCAGGGGCCGTAACAGCACTTAATAATAACTAACAATTATTTTAATTATTCACATGCATGGAGGTAGAGGACAAACAGGTATTGTTGTCCCATGTGTTGGCACCATTCTTGAAAGCAGTGATGTAATGACCTTTATTCCAGAAGAAAAACCTACTGTACCCAATCAGCTCACCAGATATTTGGCAACAAGCTGGAGAACATATTCTTCTGGTGTTGGAGGATCAAATTACAGTGACCATTTGGACATCCTTACACTTTAAATAAGGACTAATGTAACATAATTTGCTGAGGTGTAAATAAGCTGCAAACATACAGTGCCCTCCACAATTATTGGCACCCCTGATTAAGATTGGATTTTAAGCTTCTAATAAATTCATTTTCTTTTTAAAAATAAAACCAAAACTCAGAAAAAAAGAGAAAAATCCAACCTTTAATTGAAGTACAATTATTCAGCAAAAAACAAATATAACTTTGACAAATAATTGCTCTTACATGAAATCATGTGTGCCACAATTATCGGCACCCTTGATCTTACACTAGCTACACATGACCACTGAAAAATTCATAGCATACCTACAGTATATCTCTTACACGGCAATGTAATGATGGAACATTTCATTACACTGGGTAATAATTAGACAATTAATTTAATTACTGAAGTCAAAATGTTTTCTTTGATCTGTTATGTAGAAACCTGATGGAACTTGTTTGGCCAGATGGCTCCATGTCACCATTGTAATGACTCATTTGACTTTTCTCCATGTCCCTGAGGTGGCAGATTATAACATTGGTTTCCCTGTATTCAATGGAAACATTTATTTTAAAAGCCTTTAAAATGCAGCTTCTAGTTTAATGTGCATGGACTACTCAAAAAAAAGTGTCAAAAAGGAGAGCAAAAAACAATGTCACTAACTGTTTAATGAAGTGTTAAATATTTCACTGCCTGCAAAATGTAACAATGGAGTTTTGTACTAAAAAGGCTAATTTCTACTACTGAAGCCTCCTTTGGCTGAACTTTCTAATGCATTTTTGCATTGATCAAGGGCTCTGGATGCTGTACCATGTTACTTACACTGTTACTATGAATACACCTTTCAGCTCACAGTTAGCATAATCAAGAATAATTACACTGTCCATAATCTGTACTATAGGAGTATTTAATGGTTTTCTATTCCAAATGAATATAAAAATGCACTCATCAGTTTTATGTTGTTTGTAAACAATACTGAACTAAACTGTGTACATAATCATAATGTGCAAAAATTTTACTTTAATCTTTTCAGTGTTGTAACTAGCGCTAACATAGAGCTCCTACACTGGAATGTAGTGTATTTTTTAACCTCCTATGTAAAATTGCACTTTACTACATAGAACTAACCCTAACCCACTACACATAGTTTAGTGGACTAGAGTCAAATTTCTTGTTTGTGTGCACAAATCTAGCCAATAAATATACATCCATCTTTTATCTATACCTGCTAATTCCTTAAGCAGGGTCACAGGGATTTGCTGGAGCCTATCCCAGCTCTCTTTCGGGGTGAAAGGCAGGGGTACACCCTGGACAGGTCACCAGTCCATTGCAGGGCCACATACAGAGAAAAACAACCACACTGACTCCTATGTGAGTCTGAGTACATTTAGTTACCAATCAACCTGACATGCATGTTTTTGGATTGTGGGAGGAAACCAGAGTACACTCACACAAGCACAGGGAGAACATGCAAACTCCACACAGAAAGGGCCCCGATGGGCTGAAAACCCAGGCCCCTCTTGCTGTGAGGCAACAGTGCTAACTACTCAGACAC
Organism: Mastacembelus armatus; assembly: GCF_900324485.2. NCBI lineage: Eukaryota > Metazoa > Chordata > Actinopteri > Synbranchiformes > Mastacembelidae > Mastacembelus > Mastacembelus armatus. The sequence continues at coordinate 15,199,170 of NC_046645.1, forward strand.
TGTGCTGACCCGAGCTAAACAAATTATTATTATTATTACATACATACAATATACACTCTATATATACTCTCAATATACACTAACAAAAGACAGTGCTCTCTTGTATTATTTGACAGAAATGCAGTGTTGCCAACTCGTCAGTAAGGAATGTAGCTATTGGCTGTCCTAAAAGTCACTAGAAGTCGCCGAATGGAAGTCATCGCGTAATTTGCATAATGTCCATGGCACATGCTGTAATGTGATGTGATGGACGCTTTTGCCAACTTCAGAAATGGAAAGTAAGAGACAATTGCGATTCTTTATAAGAAATAAGGGACAGAATAAGGGACACTCAAAATATTTGTACTGTGCCATATAATGTAGCATGACGGCCTGCAGTTAATAAGTTCTCAGAACTAAATACATTTGCCTTGCTGTAAATGACTGAGGCTGTTTGAGTCAAATGCAGTGATTTATTTTAGACAAAGAACATTTTACTTTTTTTAATTTAATTTAATTTTTTTTATTATGCCATGCATCAGTACAGATTACGCACATACATGATCTCACGCGCGATTCATTTGGACGCAGAGGCGTCAACATTTCCTGCTGTGACTGCAGCTGGGAGGGAGGGACTGCTGCGAGAGGACTGGGCCGCCTGTGAGGGCTTTGGGACGTGGGAGGGGCCCGCGGCTGCAGCTGATGCGGCAAATTGAGAAGTGTAAGAACGGTGCAGTACAGACACATCAGCGTTTCCAAAAGTCTCCAGTAACACCAGAAAAAATCGCCAGATTTGTCGCTAGTCGCTTTTTTAAAAAATGTGTCGGTAGAGGGCATTATGGGAATGTGCTTATTTGTTTTTGTGCAAAGACTTAGAAGAGAAGGTACTCTTGTTATGCTTTATTCTCTGGATCTACAGTTATCTCCTGTGTGTCTTATGTCAGGTGTGTACATCTATGAAAAACTGTTTCTGAGCAAAAAGTTTTCTATTATCTGTTCATATATTCCTACAAACAACAAAAATGGACTGGATAGCACCAGGCCCTGACATGATCCACACCTACTGGCTAAAGAAACTAACTGCACTCCATGGTGCTGGCAGCTCAAGTGAACCAGCTGCTAATGGATGGGACTCACCCAGACTGGCTAACTGAAGGCAGGATAGTCCTGATCCTGAAGGACCCCTAAAAGGGGCCATGTCCCACCCAACTACCGCCCGATAAGCTGCCTCTGCACAACATAGAAGCTCCTGTCAGGCATCATGACGGCTAAGATGAGTAAGCACATGGCTAAATACATGAGCGGGACCCAGAAAGGAATGGGTAAGAACACCAGGGGAGCAAAACATCAACTGCCACCAAAGACCACCAAACCTGGTCACAATTACTTGTACTTCCTAAATAGATAGATTGATATTCCTCAGTTTAATGTCAGTTTGACTTGTTGTTACACTGTGATTATTAAGTTTTTGCTTTTTTTAAACGTAATATAGAGGAAAACAGATATGGCATATTTGTTATGCAGGTGAGTCATCCTCTGGGTGAATACTTCTATTTTATGTTGGAAAAACATAATGTCTAATACACTGCTGTATAATTCAATCTGAAGGTGCTGGTTTTTTTTCAGTTTGTGTATATCAAGGAAATTTATTTCTATGTTTAAGGCTGCATTTAACCCTTTATGACCCACCAGAGAACAAGAGCATATCTTTACATATTCAGATGCTGTAGTTCTAGAGCCCCAGAGCCCTACTGGGTTTAACATTTCAGTTATGTATTTCTGGACCTAAGCCATTAAGTGATTTATAGACCAGTAGCAGAACTTTAAAGTCTATCCTGTAGCTGACTGGGAGCCAGTGTAAAGACTTTAGCACTGTGCTCTGATCTCTTTGTTCTGGTCAAAACCCGAGCTGCAGCAGTCTGAATGAGCTGCAGCTGTTTAATGCTCTTTAGGGGGAGTCTGATCAGAAGACCATTACAATAGTTGAGTCTGCTAGAGAAGAACATATGGATGAGCTTTTCCATCCCTTCACTCCGGATATGTTCTTAAGCTGGTATAAGGCTATTTTGGTGATTGATTTGATAGGACTGCTGAAAGTCAGATCCATGCCGATAAGAAGCCTGGCCAGCCAGACTAACTCTTTTTTTATTCAGGGTCTGGCTAGCCAGGGTAGTTTATCAGCACCCCAAGGTTTCGGACTTGGTCTTTGGGTTTTAGAGACCATAACCTAAAGGATCGACACTGGCTTTCGTGGACTATGCACAAACCTGCTGCTCTCCTGGGAAGAGAGTCTCTTTATGTTTCCCCTAACCTTTGAACTCATTAAAGATACATGCAAACACATGTGACTGCATTTGGTCAGTTTATTCAAAAGAAAGGAGTCCTATATAAAGATACATTACAAGCAAGGAGCTAAGCTCATAAACTGTGTTGCATAGTTTCATAACACATACATTAACCCAGATTAACTTTGACAATTCACACAAATGTAATAATATATTTTTAAATGCTTTGTAAAGTGGTAACTAGCAAACTAAACTTCCTTTGAAGGGAAAAAAAAAACGTTAATCTATCACTTTTTCCTTCATATTTATAGTATATTATATATATGCCATTTTCTCATGCATTAAATCTGAGAATCTACACTTACATTAATAATTTCTTTCCTGATGTTATGGAGTCAGTGGCTAGCCACTGTTACAGCGGCATGGGCATCCAAAGCGCACTTCGTAGTCATGGCACCGCTGTCCTGTCTGGTCTCGGTTGCGGCAAACAAATCCTTTAGTTGGACTGAAGCTAAAAAACAGAATTTAAAGAAGCTTAGTATTTCGGACTGGTCATGAAAATATACTACCCACATCCTGAGTAGCAATTATCTGCACCAAAGCATATAAATATACCCACTATGCACTATTGTCTAATTCCCATATACAAATAATCTGAAGATACAATATGTATGAGACATAACATAATTTTGTGCATTTGTGTGTTAATCCTAAAATCCATTCTGTGAGCTCATTTTTAATATTAGAAACAATAATGTGTTAATAAAAGCAAAGTCTACTTTATCTTCCAACATAGTTTATCAAGATGTGTCTCAAAGTTATAAAACCTGTTAAGAGACCTTCATATCATGTCAATGTTAATATGATTCAACCAAAGTACTTCTCAGATTGTCTAAATAGCTCTTCCACCAAATTTTCAGATATAACACAATACCAGCCAAAGGTTTGGACACACTTTCTCATTGAAATAAATGAGAAAGTGTCTCCAAACCTTTGACTGGTACTATACATTGGCTGCAGCTACAGTTGTTGGCACGTTTTGAAACCAATAAGTAGTCACACATCACAGACATAGGCTAGATGTCTGGAATGAAAAATATCCCTCTTATAAGCTCTCTTTGTTCACAGCTAGCAGAGTTTATGTCACCTTCCATTTGTACAAACAGTTCAACTTTATCATATATTAAATATACTTTAGAATAAAAGACTATCCAAAATACTTCAGCATTATTCCCAAATTTCAACTGCAGCTTGAATCTAAATTATATTAGGCTTTTCACAGTGCAGTGTGAAACGATCTAATTAACTACCATATATGGAACAACACTTTTATGTTGTGCTGTGTCCAGACAAACTAAAGTAAATACAAGAACACCATGACCTTAATATTGATGATTATTATAAGAAATAAATATTGAGCTAGTGCCATCAATAATTAACATGGAAAAAAAGCTGATTGTTTTGCTTTTTGTTGTTTTTGTTATTTTGATTCCTCTCTTTCATGTCATCACATCATGTTGTTCTCAGGTATTTATAATCTTTCATCAGGTCAGCATAAAATTCTTTTAAGTTGTGGGTTGTGACATTGAATCTACAGGTCTGCAAGAGAAAATGATTTTGAACTTTTGGATTTAGTCCACATCAATCCCTGTTTATGAAATGCATCTGTATGATATACTGTACCAGTTTTGAAAAATACCTGCTATGAATGAAACATACTAATGAGTCAATAACAGGCAAGTTTTAAAATTAAAAACTGTCAACTTACATAAAGATTGACTGGCCGGTAGAGGTAACTGGGGTGTTTGTGTCCGAGGTACGAACATCTATGTAGAGTGGTCTTTCACAAATCTCTCCTGGATTTTCTTTCTTCAAGTTACTTAGGAGTTCCCAGTCCCCAATTCCACTGGGATTGTCTCGGTCAAACCACTTGGTCCAGCATACTGTCAGGACACAATAAAAGAAAAATAGCATAGCTTTTTGAGTCACACTTAACATGAACATTGTTATACTGGAAACATGTTGAATGGATTCATATTTACCTTTCTGGTTGCAGAAGTCAGTGGGACACATGAAACGAACACTATACTGGTGATACAGTGTCTGTTTAGAGTTTTTACAGATTGTTTTGTCATCTCTACGAAAGGAAACAACAAAAGGCCAGGTCGGGATAGGTTACACAGTGATACAGATTTATTGACTGGAATACATCAGTTTGATCATCTTAGTCTACTACTAACCACAAAAATTCTAAAAACTGGAAGAAAAAAAATCTTACCCAGCAATCACATCCTCAGATTCAGCTGCACTAAGCGTGGATTTAGTTCGGATCTCAATTTGAAGTGGATTATTGCAAATCCTCCCTGGATTTTCATTTTGCACTGCATCAAGAATCTCCCAGTCTTCTTTTCCAGGAAGGTCGAATCTGTCAAACCATTCTGTCCAACATTCTGGAAACAGCCAGGAGAGAGAGGTAGATTATTTTGACAGCTTTTGAAAGAACTACAGACAACCAATAAATATTGAATTAGCAAGATTTGATATAGACAACCAATAAATATTGAATTAGCAAGATTTGATATATATTGGCAAATTAGTGATTTATAAGATGCTTACGAGTATCAACACCATCCCTGTCAGGCTGCTGATTGCATCGTGGTCTATTGGCTCGGGGGTTGCATCTATTGAATGGCACTTTAGTTACTGCTGTGGAAGACGGTGCGTTGTTTGGTGGGTTACTGGAATGGTTTGGTGGATTGGTGGTTGTTGGACAGCTGGCTGCTCCCTGGGTGGGTGGGTTGCTTGTTGATTTGAAATTTTCCATCTTTTGTTGCTTAGTAATGTCTTGATTTTTTCCAGGGGTAATATGCTCCTGATTACTTTTTGGGTTGTTGGTAGATGGGAGGTTTTGTTCTTGGTTGTTTTGTGGGTTGGATTCCTGGTTGTTTTGAGGGTTGGATTCCTGGTTGTTTTGTGAGTTGGATTCCTGGTTGTTTTGTGGGTTGGATTCCTGGTTGTTTTCTGGGTTGGATTCCTGGTTGTTTTGTGGGTTGGATTCTTGGTTGTTTTCTGGGTTAGAGTCTTGGTTGTTTTGTGGGCTGGACTCCTGGTTGTGTTCTGCGTTGGATTCCTGGTTGGCTTGAGTGTTGGATTCTTGGTTGTTTTCTGGGTTGGATTCTTGGTTGTTTTGTGGGTTGGATTCCTGGTTGTTTTGAGGGTTGGATTCTTGGTTGTTTTGTGAGTTGGGATCTGGATTGCTTTGTGGATTGGACTCTTGGTTGTGTTCTGCGTTGGATTCCTGGTTGTTTTGGGGGTTGGATTCTTGGTTGTGTTCTGGGTTGGATTCCTGGTTGTTCTGGGGGTTGGATTCTTGGTTGTGTTCTGGGTTGGATTCTTGGTTGTTTTGTGGGTTGGATTCCTGGTTGTTTTGTGGGTTGGATTCCTGGTTGTTTTGTGGGTTGGATTCTTGGTTGTTTTGTGAGTTGGATTCCTGGTTGTGTTCTGGGTTGGATTCCTGGTTGTTTTCTGGGTTGGATTCCTGGTTGTTTTGTGGGTTGGATTCCTGGTTGTGTTCTGGGTTGGATTCCTGGTTGTTTTGTGGGTTGGATTCCTGGTTGTTTTGTGGGTTGGACTCCTGGTTGTGTTCTGCGTTGGATTCCTGGTTGGTTTGAGGGTTGGATTCTTGGTTGTTTTCTGGGTTGGATTCCTGGTTGTTTTGTGGGTTGGATTCTTGGTTGTTTTCTGGGTTGGATTCCTGGTTGTTTTCTGGGTTGGATTCCTGGTTGTTTTCTGGGTTGGATTCCTGGTTAATCTCTGGGTTGGATTCTTGGTTGTTTTCTGGGTTGGATTCTTGGTTGTTTTGTGGGTTGGACTCCTGGTTGTGTTCTGCGTTGGATTCCTGGTTGGCTTGAGTGTTGGATTCTTGGTTGTTTTCTGGGTTGGATTCTTGGTTGTTTTCTGGGTTGGATTCCTGGTTGTTTTGTGGGTTGGATTCTTGGTTGTTTTGTGAGTTGGGATCTGGATTGCTTTGTGGATTGGACTCCTGGTTGTGTTCTGCGTTGGATTCCTGGTTGTTCTGGGGGTTGGATTCTTGGTTGTGTTCTGGATTGGAGTCTTGGTTGTTTTGTGGGTTGGATTCCTGGTTGTTTTGTGGGTTGGATTCCTGGTTGTTTTCTGGGTTGGATTCTTGGTTGTTTTGTGAGTTGGATTCCTGGTTGTGTTCTGGGATGGATTCCTGGTTGTTCTGTGGGTTGGATTCCTGGTTGTTTTGTGGGTTGGACTCCTGGTTGTGTTCTGCGTTGGATTCCTGGTTGTTCTGGGGGTTGGATTCTTGGTTGTTTTGAGGGTTGGACTCCTGGTTGTGTTCTGCGTTGGATTCCTGGTTGGTTTGAGGGTTAGATTCTTGGTTGTTTTCTGGGTTGGATTCCTGGTTGTTTTGTGGGTTGGATTCTTGGTTGTTTTGTGGGTTGGATTCCTGGTTAATTTGTGGGTTGGATTCCGGGTTGTTTTCTGGGTTGGATTCCTGGTTGGCTTGAGTGTTGGATTCTTGGTTGTTTTCTGGGTTGGATTCTTGGTTGTTTTGTGGGTTGGATTCCTGGTTGTTTTGTGGGTTGGATTCTTGGTTGTTTTGTGGGTTGGATTCTTGGTTGTTTTGTGGGTTGGATTCCTGGTTGTTTTGTGGGTTGGATTCTTGGTTGTTTTCTGGGTTGGATTCCTGGTTAATCTCTGGGTTGGATTCTTGATTGTTTTCTGGGTTAGATTCTTGGTTGTTTTGTGGGTTGGACTCCTGGTTGTGTTCTGCGTTGGATTCCTGGTTGGCTTGAGTGTTGGATTCTTGGTTGTTTTCTGGGTTGGATTCTTGGTTGTTTTGTGGGTTGGATTCCTGGTTGTTTTGAGGGTTGGATTCTTGGTTGTTTTGTGAGTTGGGATCTGGATTGCTTTGTGGATTGGACTCTTGGTTGTGTTCTGCGTTGGATTCCTGGTTGTTTTGGGGGTTGGATTCTTGGTTGTGTTCTGGGTTGGATTCCTGGTTGTTCTGGGGGTTGGATTCTTGGTTGTGTTCTGGGTTGGAGTCTTGGTTGTTTTGTGGGTTGGATTCTTGGTTGTTTTGTGGGTTGGATTCCTGGTTGTTTTGTGGGTTGGATTCTTGGTTGTTTTGTGGGTTGGATTCCTGGTTGTGTTCTGGGTTGGATTCCTGGTTGTTTTCTGGGTTGGATTCCTGGTTGTTTTGTGGGTTGGATTCCTGGTTGTGTTCTGGGTTGGATTCCTGGTTGTTTTGTGGGTTGGATTCCTGGTTGTTTTGTGGGTTGGACTCCTGGTTGTGTTCCGCATTGGATTCCTGGTTGGTTTGAGGGTTAGAGTCTTGGTTGTTTTCTGGGTTGGATTCCTGGTTGTTTTGAGCGTTGGATTCTTGGTTGTTTTGTGGGTTGGATTCCTGGTTGTTTTGAGGGTTGGATTCCTGGTTGTTTTCTGGGTTGGATTCCTGGTTAATCTCTGGGTTGGATTCTTGGTTGTTTTCTGGGTTGGATTCTTGGTTGTTTTGTGGGTTGGACTCCTGGTTGTGTTCTGCGTTGGATTCCTGGTTGGCTTGAGTGTTGGATTCTTGGTTGTTTTCTGGGTTGGATTCTTGGTTGTTTTGTGGGTTGGATTCCTGATTGTTTTGTGGGTTGGATTCCTGGTTGTTTTGTGAGTTGGGATCTAGATTGCTTTGTGGATTGGACTCCTGGTTGTGTTCTGCGTTGGATTCCTGGTTGTTCTGGGGGTTGGATTCTTGGTTGTGTTCTGGATTGGAGTCTTGGTTGTTTTGTGGGTTGGATTCCTGGTTGTTTTGTGGGTTGGATTCCTGGTTGTTTTCAGGGTTGGATTCTTGGTTGTTTTGTGAGTTGGATTCCTGGTTGTGTTCTGGGATGGATTCCTGGTTGTTCTGTGGGTTGGATTCCTGGTTGTTTTGAGGGTTGGACTCCTGGTTGTGTTCTGCGTTGGATTCCTGGTTGTTTTGGGGGTTGGATTCCTGGTTGTTTTGAGGGTTGGACTCCTGGTTGTGTTCTGCGTTGGATTCCTGGTTGTTTTGAGGGTTGGATTCTTGGTTGTTTTCTGGGTTGGATTCCTGGTTGTTTTGTGGGTTGGATTCTTGGTTGTTTTCTGGGTTGGATTCTTGGTTGTTTTCTGGGTTGGATTCCTGGTTGTTTTCTGGGTTGGATTCCTGGTTGGTTTGAGGGTTGGATTCTTGGTTGTTTTCTGGGTTGGATTCTTGGTTGTTTTGTGGGTTGGATTCCTGGTTGTTTTGTGGGTTGGATTCTTGGTTGTTTTCTGGGTTGGATTCTTGGTTGTTTTCTGGGTTGGATTCCTGGTTGTTTTGTGGGTTGGATTCCTGGTTGTTTTCTGGGTTGGATTCCTGGTTGTTCTCTGGGTTGGATTCTTGATTGTTTTCTGGGTTAGATTCTTGGTTGTTTTGTGGGTTGGACTCCTGGTTGTGTTCTGCGTTGGATTCCTGGTTGGCTTGAGTGTTGGATTCTTGGTTGTTTTCTGGGTTGGATTCTTGGTTGTTTTGTGGGTTGGATTCCTGGTTGTTTTGAGGGTTGGATTCTTGGTTGTTTTGTGAGTTGGATTCCTGGATTGCTTTGTGGATTGGACTCTTGGTTGTGTTCTGCGTTGGATTCCTGATTGTTCTGGGGGTTGGATTCTTGGTTGTGTTCTGGGTTGGATTCCTGGTTGTTCTGGGGTTGGATTCTTGGTTGTTTTCTGGATTGGATTCTTGGTTGTTTTGTGGGTTGGATTCCTGGTTGTTTTGTGGGTTGGATTCCTGGTTGTTTTGTGGGTTGGATTCTTGGTTGTTTTGTGAGTTGGATTCCTGGTTGTGTTCTGGGATGGATTCCTGGTTGTTTTCTGGGTTGGATTCCTGGTTGTTTTGATGGTTGGACTCCTGGTTGTGTTCTGCGTTGGATTCCTGGTTGTTTTGTGGGTTGGATTCCTGGTTGTTTTGAGGGTTGGACTCCTGGTTGTGTTCTGCGTTGGATTCCTGGTTGGTTTGAGGGTTAGATTCTTGGTTGTTTTCTGGGTTGGATTCCTGGTTGTTTTGAGCGTTGGATTCTTGGTTGTTTTGTGGGTTGGATTCCTGGTTGTTTTGAGGGTTGGATGCCTGGTTGTTTTCAGGGTTGGATTCCGGGTTGTGATCTGCGTTGGATTCCTGGTTGGTTTGAGGGTTAGATTCTTGGTTGTTTTGTGGGCTGGACTCCTGGTTGTGTTCTGCGTTGGATTCCTGGTTGGCTTGAGTGTTGGATTCTTGGTTGTTTTCTGGGTTGGATTCCTGGTTGTTTTGTGGGTTGGATTCCTGGTTGTTTGTGGGTTGGATTCCTGGTTGTTTTGTGAGTTGGGATCTAGATTGCTTTGTGGATTGGACTCCTGGTTGTGTTCTGCGTTGGATTCCTGGTTGTTCTGGGGGTTTGGATTCTTGGTTGTGTTCTGGATTGGAGTCTTGATTGTTTTGTGAGTTGGATTCCTGGTTGTTTTGTGTGTTGGATTCCTGGTTTGTTGTCGGGGTTAGGATTTTCCGGTTTTGTGTTGTTTCGGTGGTTTGCGGAGAATGTTCCTGATGTGTTTCTGGGGGAGGATTCCTTGGTGGTTTTTGTAGGGATGGACTCCTGTGCCCGTGGGTGGGGGGGGCGTGGAGGGTGTTGGGGTGGATGGTTTTTTGAGGGTTGGGACTCCTGTTGTGTTCTGCGGTGGTATGTCAGCCTGGTTGGTGTGGTGAGGTTGGAGATTCTTGTGTTTGAGGTTGCCTCCTGGGTGTGGATCTCGTTATCCTGGGTGTTTGAGTAGTCTTGTTTGTGCGGGTTGGATTTGGTGGGTGGTGGATTCTTGGTTGTTTGTGGGTTGGATTCCTGTTAATTTGTGGGTTGGAGCCGGGTTTGTTTTCTGGGTTGGATTCCTGGTTGGCTTGAGTGTTGGATTCTTGGTTCTTTTCTTCTCTGGTTGGATTTCTTGGTTGTTTTGTGGGTAGGATTCCTGGTTGTTTTGAGTGTTGAGCTTGTGATTTGGTTGTTTTGTGGGTTGGATTCCTTGTTTTTTGAGGATTGGATCCTGGTTGTTTTGGGATGCGGTGTTTGGGTTGGGATTCTGGTTAATCTCTGGGTTGGATTCTTGATTGTTTTCTGGGGTTGAGAGTTGCTTTTGTTTGGTGTGGCTGGACTCCTGGTTTGTTCGCGTTGGATTCCTGTTTGGCTTGAGTTGGATTCTTGTGTTTGTGGTTCTGGGTTGGAACCTTGGTTTTTTGGTGGGTAGGATTTCCTGGTTGTTTTTAGGGTTGATTCTTGGTTGTTTTTGGAAGTTTGGGACCGGATTGCTTTGTGGATTGGACCTCTTGGTGTTGTTATCTGCGTTGGAGTTCTGATTGTTACTGGGGTTGGATTCTTGGTTGTGGTCTGCGTTGGGATTCCTGATTGGTCTGGGGTTGGATTCCTTGGTTGGTTCGGATGTGGAGTCTTGGTTGTTTTTGGTGAGTTGGATTCGACGGGTTTTTTTGTTGTCTGGATTTTTTTTTTTTCTTTTGTTTTTTTTTTGGTTCAGGGTTGGATTCGTAGGTTTGTTTTTGAGTTGGATTTCTGGTGTGTGTTCTGGGAGGTATCCTGTTGTTCTCGGTGGGTTAAGGATGCCCTGGTTGTTTTGATGGTTGGACTCCTGGTTGTGTTCTGCAGTTGGGATTCCTGGTGTTCTGGGGGGTTGGATTCTTGTTGTTTTTGGGTTGAACTCCTGGTTGGTGTTCCGTCATTGGATTCCTGTGTTGTTTGAGGGTTGGACTCCTGGTTTGTGTGTGTTCCTGCATTGGGGAATTCCTGGTTTGTTTGGAGGGTTGAGAGTCTTGTGTGTTTTCCTGGGTTGTATCCCTGTTGTTGTTGAGCGTTGGATTCCTGGTTGTTTTTGTGGGTTGGATGTCCTGGTTGTTTTGAGGGTTGGATGCCTGGTTGTTTTCAGGGTATTATGTCGCTGGTTAATCTCGGGGTTTGGATTCGTGATTGTGTTTCCTAGTTAGATTCTTGGTTGTTTTGTGGCTGGACTCCTGGTTTGTGTTCGGCGTTGGATTTCCTGGTTGGCTTGAGTGTGGATTCGTTGTTGTTTTTTCGTGGGGATTCTGTGTTGTTCTTGTGGGGGAGCTGATAGTGTGGTTTGGGGGTGGGTTGGGGTGTTTGGTGGGGTTGTGTTTGTTTTGTGGTGGGGGGGTGGTTTGGTAAGTTTTCCCCTGGATTGTTTTTTTTTTTTTTGGTTGGAGGGGTTGGAAAAAAAAAACAAATTTTTTCGGCCCCTGTTGGTTGTTGTTGTGTTTTGTTTTTGTTTGAGGTTTTTTTTTTTTGGGGAAATTCCCCTTTAGAAAATTTGGCTTTTGTTTGGAATTTGGGAAACGTCCCCCTGGGGTTTTTGTGGGGGGGGGGGGGGGTTTTCCCCCCGGCCGTTGGGAAAAAAAAAAAAAAAAATTTGCCCTGGGATGTGTTTGGTCTTTGGGGGTTTTTGGGAAAATTTTTTTCGCTTGGTTTTGGTTGTTGTTTTGTGGTTCCTGGGAAAAAAATTTTGGAAAAAGTCCCGTTGGAGTTTGGTGGTGTTTTTTTGTGTGGTTGTTTTTTTTTTTGGTTTGGGGGGGAAGTTTGTTTTGGAAAGTTGCCTGGGGTTGTGTGGTTATTTTTTTTTTGTTGGGGTTTGGGGGGGGGGGGTGTGTTGTTGTTTGTTTTTTGGGGGAATTTTTTCCCCCCCCCCCTGGTTTGTGTTTTTTTTTTTGCAAAGGGGTGTGGGATTTCTTGGGGTTTGTTTTTGTTTTTTTTTTGGGGTTGGAAAGAGTTGGTTTGGGGACAAAAAATTTTTCCCTGGGGGGTTTTTTGTTTTTTTGGGGGGGGGGGTGGTTTTTTCGTGGGGGAACATAAAAAAAAGAGTGGGGGGGAAAAAATTTTATTTTTCCCTTGAATTTGTTTTGTTTTTGTTCCCTGGGGTTGGGTAGGGAATTTTCCCTGGTTTTGTTGTTGTGTTGTTTAGAAAGGGTTTTGGGAACCTCCCCCCCCTGGTTTTTTTTTTTTTTTGTGTTGTTTTTTTGTTCTTTGGCGTTTTTGGGAAAAAGTTCCTGGGGTGTTGTGTTTGTGGGGCCCCCCCGCCTGGGGGGGTGTTGGGAAGATTTCTTTTGGGGTTTGTGTGTTTGTGTTTTTTGTAGGGGGTTTTTTTTTTGAGGTAACCCTCCTGGGGTGTGTTGGGAAAATCTGGACCCCCGTTGTTTGTGGGATTTTTTTGTTCCTGCTGGTTGTTGGGGTTTTTTTTTTTGAAGGGTTGAGAAAAAAGTTTCCCTTTGGTTGTTTTTTTGGTTTTCCCTGGGTTTGGGAAAGAATTTTTGTTCCCCTGGGGTTTTGTTGTTTTTTTTTGGGTTTGGGTTTGTTGGGAGTTTTCCGCTTTGCTGGGGGTTTGGGGTGTTGGTTTTTTGTGTTTTTTGTATTGTGTTTTTTGTGGGGGGGTTGTGTGGATTCGCTGGTTTGGTGTGTTGTGGGTTGTTGGGGAAAATTGTTTCCGGGGGGTTTGTTTGTTTGTTCTGGGTGGAATTTTTCCGCCTGGGTTTTGGGAACTTGGAAGGGTGGGTTGTTTGGGGGAAGTTCTGGTTCTTTTTTTCGGGGGTTTTTTTGGGAAAATGTTTTTTCCCCCCCCCCTTGGTTGTTTTTTTTTGGTTTGTTGGGTTGTTTTTTTTTTTTTTGGGTTGGGGGGTTTAAAAAGGAAAAAAAAGTTTCCTGGGGGGGTTTTTTTTTTGTTTTGTTTTTTTTGTTGTTTGGTTTTGAAAGTTTGTGTGGGAAGGTCCCCTGGGGTCGTTTTTTTTGTTTGGGGTTTTTGGTTTTTGGTTTTTTTTTTGGTGGGGTTATTTGGATTTTTCCTTGTGTTGTTTGTTTTTGTTTTTTTGGGTTTGGGGGGGTTGGAAATCTTGGGTTTTGTTTTGTTTGGTTGGTTTTGGAAGGGTTTTTGTTTAGGATTCCCTGGGGTTTGTTTTTTGTTGTTTTTTGTTCCTGGGTTTGTGGGGGAAAAGTTTTCCTGGTTTTTTTTTTAAATCTCTGTGGGGTTTTTGGAAAATTTTTCTTTTTGGGAAGATAAAAAAAAATTTTGGGGGGTTTTGTATTTTGTGTTTTTCTGGGGGGTTTTTTTAAGTAAAAGAGGTCCCCCCTTTGGTTGTTTTGGTTTGGTTTTTTTTTTGGTTGGGGCCTGGGGACCCTCCCCTGGGTTGTTTTGTTTTTGGGTTTCTGCCGGTGTTTTGGAAGAATTTGTTTGTTCCCCCCTGGGGGTTTTTTTTTGGCCTTTTGGAGTGGGTGGGGGTTTTTGGGGAAAAAATTTCCTTGGTTTTTTGTTTGTTGTTTTTTTTGTCTTGGGGTTTTTTGGAATGTCTTTTGGTTGTTTTGTTGTTTTGTGGGGTAAAAAAATAAAGGGAAAAAAAAAAAAAAAGTTTTCCTGGGGTTGTTTGTTTTGTTTGGAAAGGGGTTGATTGGAAAAAAATTT